>NC_079489.1:38288941-38588941 GCF_020520425.1 Spinacia oleracea | reverse complement strand
TATCAACCCAGTGTTAGAGCCTTCAGCATTTTTGGAAAGTATATATTTGGAAATTTGGCTTATTTTGGGTAAATGAGTAAAAAAACTCAAATGAGAAAAAAAAAGTTTAAATGAGCAAAAAAATAAATTTAATGAGCAAAAAATGTTTAGATGAGCAAAAAAAAACTAAAGAGTAAAAAAAAAGTTTAAATGAGCAAAATAAATAAATTAATTGAGCAAAAATAATAAATTAAATGAGCAAAATAAATAAATTAAATGAGCAAAAAAATCTAATGAGCAAATCTGATGTCGACCGTACATGTGGAAGCTCTCTGTTCCTTCTCATTATAAGGTATCTTTTCATTTGAGAAGGAACGCAGGACATATGTTGCAGTGTAAACATTGGTATGGTTGGATGAATGCCCCCCAAACATTGCAACATGTGTCCTGAAAGACAAAGAGTTAATGAATAGATAAGCTAATGAGCCAATTTTAAGACATTTAAAATTTTAAAATATTTTCTCATTTAGATACAATGAGCATAAATTTAAAATCGAAACTACAATATTTGCTCTTTTTGAAACAATGAGCAAAAGTTTAAAATCGGACTATAATATTGCTCATTTAGACACAATGAGCAAATGTTTAAAATTCGAAATTTAATATTTGCTCATTTAGAAACAATGAGCAAATTTTAAAATCCGAACTTTAATATTTGCTCATTTTGAAACAATGAGCAAAAATTTTAAATCCGAACTTTAATATTTGCTCATTTAGAAACAATGAGCAAAGTTTAAAATCCGAACTTTAATATTTGCTCATTTTGAAACAATGAGCAAAAATTTAAAATCCGAACTTTAATATTTGCTCATTTAGAAACAATGAGAAAATGTTTAAAATCCGAACTTTAATATTTGCTCATTTTGAAACAATGAGCAAAAATTTAAAATCCGAACTTTAATATTTGCTCAGTAGAAACAATGAGCAAATGTATAAAATCTGAACTTTTATTTGCTCATTTAGAATAATGAGCAAAGTTTAAAATCCGAACTTTAATATTTGCTCATTTTTAAAAAATGAGCAAAAGTTTAAGTTCGAAACTTTAATATTTGCTCATTTAGAAACAATGAGCAAAGTTTAAAATCCGAACTTTAATATTTGCTCATTTGTGTAAATTAAAAAAAATGAGCAAATTTTTTGAATGTTAAGTAATTTGAGATTTTAAAATATTTGCTCATTTAGGCATGATGAGCAAAAGTTTTGAATATTAACAAACCCGAACTTTAAAATTTTATAAATGAGCAAAAATATTTGCTCATTTGTCTAAAGTATAAGAAATGAGCAAAAAAAATTGCTCATTTGTGTAAACTATACGAAATGAGCAAAAATATTTGCTCATTTGTGTAAACGATAAAAAATGAGCAAAAATATTTGCTCATCTGTGTAAAGTATAAGAAATGAGCAAAAAAATTTGCTCATTTGTGTAAACTATAAGAAATGAGCCAAAATATTTGCTCATTTGTGTAAACGATAAAAAATGAGCAAAAATATTTGCTCATTTGTGTAAGGTATAAGAAATGAGAAAAAATATTAAAGTTCGGATTTTAAACTTTTGCTCATTGTGTCTAAATGAGCAAATATTATAGTTTCGATTTTAAACTTTTGCTCATTGTTTTTAAATGAGTAAATATTAAAATTCGGATTTTAGACATTTGCTCATTGTGTCTAGATGAGCAATATTAAAATTTGAACTTTAAACTTTTGCTCATTGTGTCTAAATGAGAAAATATTATAGTTTCATTAAATTTTCTATTTGCTCATTGATTCTAAATGACCAAATATTAAAGTTCGGATTTTAACATTTGCTCATTGAGTCTAAATGAGCAAATATTAAAGTTCGGATTTTAAAATTTTGCTCATTGTGTCTAAATGAGCAAATATTAAAATCCGAATTTTAAACTTTTGCTCATTGTGTCTAAATGAGCAAATATTAAAATCTGAATTTTAAACTTTTGCTCATTGTGTCTAAATGAGCAAATATTATAGTTTCGATTTTAAAATTTTGCTCATTGAGTCTAAATTAGCAAATATTAAAGTTCGGATTTTAGAAATTTTATAAGTGGTGTTTGCAGGATGTTTGTACTGATTTCTGTTGTTGCAGTATGCTGCTGTGGTTTCTGGTTTGTTCGTTGTAGCTGCTACTTCAGTTGTTGCAGTATGCTGCTGTGGTTTCTGGTTTGTTCGTTGTAGCTGCTGCTTCAGTTGTTTTGTCTTCTGTTGTGATTCTATAGTGTGGAGTATGAGTGTGATTATTTGTTGTCTTCTGCTGTGATTCTACAGTGTGCAATATGAGTGTGATTGTTTGTTGCAGCTGCTACTTTCTGTTGTTGGATTGTTCTGCTGATTGCAGGTTATTTAAAGTGCAGCTATTGCTTCTGTTTGTCTAGCAACTGCTAGTTGTTATGGCTGCTATTGTGGAGTGACTTGTTGTGCAGTGTTCAATTCCGCTGCAGTTGGTCCTGTTGATTCTTGTTTGTGCCACTGGCTGCTCTCTTGCATCTGCTAGTTGTGTTGTTTTGTTAGGGTTGCGGACTGTGCACCCTTTTCTGTTGTTTGTTGTTTCTTTGCTTGGATTCTGCTATTTTCTACCTTTTGGAAATCAAGTTTTCTAATTTACCAAAGTCTGCAAATTGCTGAGGTTTCCGATGGCAGGAGATATCATAAAATGTTGTTATACAGATATAGATCAGTCAGATTAAGCAGACCATATAACTCGACCGGTATCGATCCATTAAGTGTATTGTTGGATAAATCAAGCCTTTCCAATGACAGAAATTGTCCAATTTCTGGTGGGATTTCACCAGAAAATTGACAGTTTGAAAGATACAAGCTCTGGAGGATAGTTGTGTTTGAACAAATACTAGTTGGTAAAAAACCAGAAAAAATGTTGCCTGACAAAACCAAGTCTTCTAACTGATTCATTTGGCCATAACCCTCAGGGATAATTCCAGTGAGCTTGTTCATTGACAAATCATTGTACCGTAAAGATTGGCCTACGTGGGATTCGAACCCACATCTTTTGTGCATTTGCACAATGCTCTACCTATTGAGCTAGTAGGCTAGTATTTTTAAATAGAATCAAATGAGCAAAGGCTCTTCAACGACAACAATAGGTGTACTCCAAGAACCATCCTACAAAAGATCAGCATCAATTTTTATGATTTTGATTTTTAATTTGGTTCCCTAGATTTGGGCTACAGGTTTTTACCTTCCACTTGAAGGGTTTTTCTTGTTTGAGGCATTAGGATTAGTTTTTAATTAGGGTTTAAGCTTTAAAGCTTCCTTGTAATCCAAGCCTTTAAAGCGTTTTCTGTACATTACATTCAAATTCAATACAGAAGTTTGTTTATTCCCTTTATTCTGTTTCAGTCTTCTAAAAGCTGCATGTATCTCCTCTTCATAACTAATGCATGGCATCTAATTTTTTTGAACACCACTTGAAAAACCTAAGACAATAACCAGAACATTAATCACATGCTTGACCCTAGATCCTAGATACTTGTGCTATGTGGAAGCCAATATAGTCAGATTCTAGTAATTTAGCCAAATAAACAGGCAACATCTCAACCAGAAATAATTGTTCAACTAACAAACAAACCATAAGATCCATACGTATATACTTACCATTCCGTGTGAACCAATTCAAACTTAAATATTTGCTCATTGTTTTGCTCATAAAAGAAAATCTACAACCAGAACCATTATCTAACAGCAAACTCAAAATAACAACTATAGGTTATCGAATTTTGATTTATAGGTTATCGATCTACTTATTAAGTAGTTGGCAAAATATAAATTATAAGCACCAGAAAGAGGAAGAAATAACAACTATTCAGCAATTAACAAAATAAGGCCATTCAAACAATCAGCAAAAAGCAGCCTGGCTGGGATCAATAGCAAAATATATGATTCATGGTTAAAATGTTAGTCTCTTGTCCCTTGAACTCCAATTAATCGAGCAAATTCCACCTCTCACCCGTGCCAAGATGTAATTCATTAGAGAAATATAAGAGCACAAAAAGTACTACTAATTACTTAAAATGAATGCAAGGATAGATGCTCTTACATCAATGAACCCAAAAGCGTGTTCCCTGTCCGAACTGCAAAGCAGACTGCACTCAATAAGAGCTTGCGATCATGAAGCAATGGATCCAGAATTCTTTGTTCAATGACTCCTGCTATCACTTGGTTCCTATAAGAAAACAAGATGATGTTAATGGCTAGATATTATTCCACAAAATGTATTGGTGGGCAATGGGAATCCAGGTTTTCTCTAGTAACTAGACAACAGAACAGTATGATGATCAGTTTCTCGGTTAATGTAAGGTGGAGAAGTAGCTTTTCCGTTGTCAGTCCACAATCAACATATATATATACCTAAGATTGGCAGAAACTGATTAATATACACTATATGCGATGCTGGTTTCCAGCATTGGAATATCTTCTACTTCATATGAGGCGGATTTATCAACAGCCTTCCTTACATTGATCAACATATTTGTCACTCCTGTACCTGCAAAAGGATAGAGCTTCGCTTCAGTTTGTATAAAATGGTTAAATTTTATTGCTCTTTTGGACAATACTGTCACTATAACTCTAGTAAGAAATATAGTAATCTGTTTTAAATGAACTCACCACAGTTTTGCACCATTACGCTGCAAATCAAACGAAAATATGATAACACCAGAGCATAATAGGAATGCAACAACAGACCAGTAGCAAACGAACTGCAGACTTACTCATTTTTGCTCATTTGCACAAATGAGCAAAATAAATTTACTCATTTGTGTAAATAAGTAAATTTATTGCTCATTTGATCAGATGAGCAGAAAACCACCCCAGCAATCGACAACGCCGGATCCTCAGTCCTAGCAGGTTCCAGATCAATAACAATCCCCACATCAATCCTATGCAAAATTGCGTAAACGCACCTTACAATGAATCCAAACAGGGTTCAAAAGTGTAATCTCCCTAGCCCCAAAAGTCTTCTCTAACAACAACACACTATTCGACATGAAAAGGGTTCTTACATCTATTACAATCATTGAAACCAGCAAAAGATTATTCCCGTGAAATCGACCTAACTCTCAAATTTTAAAAATTACAGCATACAATCATAAAAAATACGAGGGAAAGAGAAATTCATTAGCATAATAAATAACAAATAATCAAAATACGCTAATTCAAATAAAAGAAACCCTAATTCATAAACCTCAATCGAAAAATCAGAAATAAGAAAAATGAACTAGGACAAAAATTCAATCGAAAAACAAAAGAAATAAAAATCAAATAACTAACATGGAAATTCGAAGATCAATCAAAGCAACAAGCAATAGATCTCCAAAATTGGGGGACGAAAGTGGCTCGCTGAATCGCAGGAGAGAGAAAATATAAATAAAAGAAATCTTACAAATTGCAGCACAGGAGACGACGCATGGATGATGGCAGCGTGGGAGATGGTGGCGGCGCGGTGGTTGCAGCAGGTGAGGAGACGGTGGCGCTGAGGATAGAGAATCACGAAGGAGAGCAAAAATGGAGGAGAGAGAAGACATGCGAGTAACTCGCGAGGAGAGAGAGAGTTTTTTTTTCATAATTTACTCGATTTTTTTTTGCAATATTTACAATTATGCCATTATTAAACACGCTAGGTAGATTTGTAGGAGCCGTTAGATCTAATCTTAGCGAACGCACGAGATCACTTCTCATTATTCTCATTTTAAGCTCCCTTCTCATTTGAGTGCAAATCTATATATATATATATATATATATATATATATATATATATATATATATATATATATATATATATATATATATATATATATATATATATATATATATATATATATATATATATATATATATATATATATATATATATATATATATATATATATATATATATATATATATATATATATATATATATATATAGGGTTGGGATCCGGTGAGAAGTACCCTTATCGTGAGAAGCGTGAGAAGTACATATACATTGAAAATAAGCTACAAATACATTATAAGTACATTGCATATACATTCAAAATACACTACAAATACATCACTTTTTTCTTTTGGGGAAACATCAAACACGGCACCCATTCTTTCGTGCAACCATCACCGAAAGAAAACCAAAATCCCCAACAAAAGGTCTTGCGCGCACAAGGTTTACAATAAATTTATTGTACACCAAGATAACTTTTATGCAGTTTTTCATAACTTTAACCTATTTTCCTGTAACTTTTATATTATAAAATAAAAAAATTGATAGATAAACATTTTAAAGGGTTAAATGATTAATTTATACATTATTAGTGATTTTGAAGAAATAATATTTATTCAAATGAAAAAATTTATCATTAAAAAATAGATAACTTTTACATATATAAATGTAACTTTTAAGCATTTTGAGTCAACTTTTACTCCGGTGTACAATATTTATTGTACACCCATTATAAACAAGAATTTGTGAATCCCCAAACCCAATAAAATTAATTAAGCTTCATAAACAACCACCTGTTGCTGTAAAAGAAACGCACTTTTTGCGAGGGCTTGATTGCAACAACTTCATTGATTTTGTGACACTGGTAAGTGTCAATGGTTTGAGGTTGTTTTTGATGATTATTGATGCGATTGGGGTTTTGTTGTTCTTGAACAATGATTTCACTCCATAAATCGTTGTTAATTTTGTTTTTGCTTCTTCTTCCTCCCAACTTCCACTGAGTTTTAGTGCTTGATTAAGTTGATTTTAATGGCGACGACAACACAAGTCACACAGTTATTAATCGAATCGAAGTCCCCCCTATTTCCTCCTACTCTATTTCCATTTTATCTCTTCTCTTGAAACTTTCATCCATGGCTTCCATTTATCTCCTGCAATTAGTATGTTGTATCGGACAACATTTCCATGAATGTTGATCAGTTCAATATGTTCATCAAAGCCGGTCGAAATCCATAGAAAAGAACCACGCACTGAATTAATTTGGGTAGATTGATTTTGGGATTAAATAAATTGAGAAAAAATTAAATACATTGGGCGTGAATTAGAGATACAATGACGATATATAAGAGATACATCAATATTATACCTGAGATACATCAATGGTGAATTAGAGATACATCAAATGTTGGTTATACTACCACACCTGCTGACACTATACCAGCAAAGCAAGCACACCACTGCAGAGCTACACTCAGCCACACTGGATCATACCCCATGTAACAGAATACAGTTACATTATCAGCTAGTTTGTTAGCTAGTGCCAGCTAGGATGTTTATGATTGGTTGATAGTTTTTATACTGCATGCTGATTGGTTGTGCCAGCATTGCAGCAGAGTAGTATATATTGTTGCTCTTCCTTTATTGCTTAGTTTAAGAGAGGATATTCCCTAAGCTGTATCAGCATTCTTCTCTCTCTAAATAAAAGCTTCTCAGCAGTTCCTTTAATGGCTGCTTGTGCACCAAGTAAACTGTGTTCATATTGTTAGAAGTTAGCTTGTTTTCAACATGGTATCAGAGCAGTGATTATGATCCACAATCAACAGTTTTAGCTGAATCCGGAAGTTTGTGTGCTTCTTCAAAATCTGATCTAATTTCTTTCTTGAGGTCTGTTAATCCTCTTACTGCTTAATTCTTTGTTTTCTGATAATCTGCTGGTGATTAGCTGTTTGTTGATAGCAATCTGATCCTGTGATTGATAGATTTGCTAAATTTTCTTTTCATCTGAAATTCTGCTGTGTTTTTGGATAAATTTTGCTGTGATTTCAACCACATTCTCAAAAAAAAAAAATTCGATTATCAACCTTTGTTTGATTCTTCTTTAATCAAAAATGGCACAAACACCACTACCACCAAACCAGGATCCATCTAGCCCTTTCTACTTACATCCTACAGACAACCCTGCAAATCAATTGGTTTCAGTAAAGTTTAAGGGTGAAGGAGAAGCATATGGAGACTGGAGAAGAAGCATGATGATTTCCATGTCTTCTAAGAATAAACTAGGGTTTGTGAATGGAACGATTTCCAAACCTGATACTGATGATGCTACATACTTAGCCTGGATGAGATGCAATGACATGATGATATCCTGGTTGCTCTTTAATCTAGACTCAACCATAGCTAAGAGTGTGATGTATTTCAATACAGCTAGAGAGATTTGGTTGGATCTAGAAGACATATTTGGTTTTGTTAATGGACCACAATTGTTTGCTTTAGAACAACAGGCTTCTGATATTACTCAAGGAACACAAAGTATTTCATAATTTTTCACTGAGATTAAGTCACTTTGGGACAAACTGAGTGCAGCAAACCCCTTGCCAGTTTGTACTTGTAATCTGTGCACCTGCAATTTGACACAGAAGATCTTTAAGATGCAGCAAGATCATAGACTTATGCAATTTCTCATGAAATTGAGTGAACATCTGGCCACAGCAAGGGGAAATTTACTTATGATGCAGCCTCTTCCAACCATCTCTCATGCATATAGAATGCTAGCTCAAGAGGAAAGGCAAAGAGAACTCAGTATACCTACACTCCAACATCATGAGAGCCATGCTTTTGCAGCAGATAGGAGGAGGTATAATGATTATCAGAATAGAGGAAACTACAGAGGACAACAGTCATATGGTAGATCTGGATATCCGTATAACAATTCTGCAGGAACAGGAGGAAACAAGACTGCATACAAGAGACCTAACTATTATTGTGATCATTGTAAAGTGAATGGTCACAGTATAGAGAGGTGTTTTAAACTACATGGCTTCCCACCAGGATTTTCAGGATCTAAAAATGATAAAAGAGTGGCAGCAGCTGCATATTCTGAAGAAGGATACACAGATGACATGTTTTCAGAATATCAACACCAGCATAATGATAGAGAGCAATCACAACAACCAACAGGTTTTCTTACTCCTGAACAGTGCACACAGCTGTTGAGCCTCCTAAACAAACAACAGATTGAAAAGCCAACAAATGCAGATGTTCATTTGGAAGAAGCAGATACTTCAGGGCATGCATTTATGGCAGGTACAACTTATTGTTTTCTTACTTGTTCACATTCTAGCTGGTTGTTAGACAGTGGTGCCTCAGATCATATGTGTGCAAGCTTGAGCATGTTTGAAACTTATGAGCCAGTAAGTACTGATGAGTTCATTACCATACCTAATGGAAAAAAGGTGGCAGTGCATCATAAAGGGACAGTGACATTAAATGAACATATACAGTTAAAAGGTGTTCTACATGTACCAGATTTCCAGTACAATTTGCTATCTGTAAACAAGTTGTGTTCAGATCATCAATGCACTGTGTCATTTACTGCTGACAAATGTTATATTCAGGGCCATTTAATGAGAAAGCCACAGGTTCTTGGTAGTGTGAGATCAGGTCTATACAGTGTTGATGCAGAACAGGATGCAAGCATCAAAGTTTCAACCACTACATGTCTAACAGCTACAACTTCAAGTCAATCAGAAGCAGAATTGTGGCATTTGAGGCTAGGGCATATGCCTTTCTTGAAAATGAGGCATGTTATTGATAGTTTGTCTTCTTTTACCAATAATGTAAGCATTTGTCAGATTTTTCCAGCAGCAAAACAAGCTAGAAGTTCCTTTCCTATAAGTTGTATCAAGACCACCAAGATGTTTGAAATGATTCATCTAGACACTTGGGGTCCTTACAAACACAAGACACATAATGGTTGTACAATGTTTCTCACCATAGTGGATGATTTTACTAGAACAACACGGACACACCTTCTGAAATCTAAAACTGATGCTGTGCCTGTGATTGATTCTTTTCTCAAAATGGTTGAAACACAATTTGCTTGTAAAGTTCTCTGTATAAGGTCTGATAATGCCTTGGAATTGTGTGAGGGTGATATGAAGAGAATAATGCTCAGTAAGGGTATTTTACATCAGACAAGTTGCAGTGGTACTCCAGAGCAGAATGGAGTTGTAGAAAGAAAACATAGACACTTGCTTGAAACTGCTAGAGCTCTACATTTTCAATCAAAGCTTCCCATCAGATATTGGGGTGAGTGTATACTCTGTGCCACTTACTTGATAAACAGAATGCCACTTAAGAGTATAGGAAACTTGACTCCATATGAAAAACTTCATGGCCACAGACCCTTGTTTGATCACCTCAAAGCTTTTGGCTGTCTTTGCTATGTTTCTACTTCCAAAGTTGACAGAACAAAGTTTGATATGAGGGCTAAATCATGTGTATTTGTTGGATATTCACCTTCACAGAAGGGATACAAAGTTCTAGACCCTACTACAAACAAAATCATTGTTTCTAGGGATGTCACTTTTCATGAAACACACTTCCCTTTTCACCATACACCATCTTCTTCCACCTCTGATGATACAGCCTTCCCACATTCCATCTTTCTTCCTAAACACACTCCTCTCTTACCTGATCCTAATCTTATACTTCCTTTCCCATCTGTGTCTACACCACTAGAACCTATATTCTCTTCTACTGACACAGAATCTACACACAGTGATCCACCATCTTCTCCTTTCTCATCTCTAAACACCACTCCTCTCTCTTCACCACATTCTTCTACTCCTTCTTCTTCTCCTTCTCTCATTAATCCTGATTTAACACAAGATCTTACTGACAATCCTCTCAGAAAGTCAACCAGAATTCCCAAACCACCTTCTTATCTTGAAGATTACCATTGTCATCAAGCTAGTCATTGGTGTAACTTGGTTTCTTATACTAGTCTGCCAGCAACCTATCATGCTCTTATGTCATACATTGACAGTCTGGTTGAACCAAAAACTTACAAAGAAGCAGTTCTTAGCCCAGAATGGATTCAAGCTATGGAAAATAAATTGAGGCTTTACTCAACAATCAGACATGGGAAATGGTTGATCTACCACCAGGAAAGAGACCAATTGGTTGTAAGTGGGTGTTTAAAGTTAAACTCAAAGCAGATGGCACCCTTGAGAGATGTAAAGCTAGGTTGGTTGCACAAGGGTATACACAGAAGTTTGGTATTGACTTTGAAGAGACATTTTCTCCTGTGGTCAAAATGGCAACAGTCAGATGCATCATTTCATTGGCAGCTAGCAGAAAATGGGTTATTTTTCAACTGGATGTCAATAATGCCTTCCTTCATGGAGATTTACATGAAGAAGTTTATATGAAAGTACCAGAAGGCATTTCCAACCCTGAGAACAAAGTCTGCAAACTCAGAAAATCCCTCTATGGTTTGAAGCAGGCCTCTAGACAATGGTTTGCAAAGCTTCACACTGAGTTGCTGAAACAAGGTTTTGCTCAATCTAAAAATGACTACTCTTTGTTCATCAAGAAAACTGAGCATCACATTACCTTGGCTGCTGTTTATGTGGATGATATTCTCTTAACAGGGAATCATTTACCTACCATTGATGCATTGAAAGCTCATCTTCATGCTGTTTTTAGCATCAAGGACCTTGGTGTCATGAACTATTTTCTAGGCATTGAAGTTGGTTATTTATCTGATGGTGTTGTTCTAACTCAGAAGAAATTCACAAAATCTCTCCTTGCTGACAGTGGTTTTGATCTTCATAAGTTTGCTGCAGCCCCTCTACCTATCAACACTAAGCTTCTTTCAGATGATGGAGATCTTTATGCCAACCCTGAATTATACAGATGTCTTGTTGGTAAACTGAATTTTTTGACACACACCAGGCCTGACTTGTGTTTTGCTGTCCAACTGTTGAGTCAGTTTATGCATTCACCTAGAGTATCTCATGTTCATGCTCTCCATCATGTGCTAAGATATGTAGCTGGTTCAGAAGGTCAAGGCATCATCTTAAAAGCTACAGATTCTTTGACACTACAGGCCTTCTCTGACAGTGATTGGGCTTCCTGTCCTAACACTAGAAGGTCCATTACAGGATATATCTTACTTTTGGGCAACTCTCCTGTATCTTGGAAATCCAAGAAGCAAGGTACTGTTTCCAAGAGCTCTTCAGAGGCTGAATACAGGGCAATGGTTGCAGCTGCATCTGAAGTCACTTGGCTGGTTAGGTTGTTGGAAGAAATTGGTGTCAACTCCCTCAAACCAGTCACATTGCATTGTGACAATCAATCTGCAATTTATATTGCCAAAAATCCGGTTTTTCATGAAAGAACCAAACATATTGAGATTGATTGCCACTTCACAAGGGACAAAGTTTTGGAGGGTCTCATTCAGCTGACTTACTTGCCTACTCAGTCTCAACTGGCTGATATCTTCACTAAAGCTTTGCCATCACCCCAGTTTTATCAATTGCTTTCCAAGCTAGGTGTCTCTTCTGCACCTCCTAGCTTGAGGGGGGGTGTTGGTTATACTACCACACCTGCTGACACTATACCAGCAAAGCAAGCACACCACTGCAGAGCTACACTCAGCCACACTGGATCATACCCCATGTAACAGAATACAGTTACATTATCAGCTAGTTTGTTAGCTAGTGCCAGCTAGGATGTTTATGATTGGTTGATAGTTTTTATACTGCATGCTTATTGGTTGTGCCAGCATTGCAGCAGAGTAGTATATATTGTTGCTCTTCCCTTATTGCTTAGTTTAAGAGAGGATATTCCCTAAGCTGTATCAGCATTCTTCTCTCTCTAAATAAAAGCTTCTCAGCAGTTCCTTTAATGGCTGCTTGTGAACCAAGTAAACTGTGTTCATATTGTTAGAAGTTAGCTTGTTTTCAACATCAAAAAAATTGGGAGCCATTGGAAGAAATGGGTTGACAGGGATGAGATAATGGGAGAGAAAGTAAAAGAAATTGGTTGAAGATATCACGTGGGTCCACTTTCCATCTTACATTTGAATGTTGAAAGTGATTGTTGTGAGTTACCTTACTCCGTACTATTAATCGCAGGGGATTAATATTGTCCGTTGGATTTAGATGATCAACGGCTGATAATGTTTCTCACGCTTCTCACCTAATATGTATTTCTCACGTGATCCTTCCTCTCTCTCTCTCTCTCTATATATATATATAGGGGAGGGATCCGGTGAAAATAGGTCCCTATGTGAGTATACTAGTATATATGAGAATGAATCTAATCCGTTTGATTAGATGAATTTCATGGGCTAGGATTAAAAGAAATTAATGGAAATATTGTAAATAACCTCCCACCTACCAAATAATAAAAAGGCATATGTTTCTCTCTCTAAAGATAATATTAGATGTTCACACTCTCTCTCTAAAATTCAACCTTCTTCCTCTCTCTCACCATTTTCTCTCTCCTCAAAAAACTGCCATTGAAGCTTAAAAAACGTCGATGAAGCTTCAATTTACTCGATTATTAGCTGATTTAAGGTAGTTTCTTGTCGAATTCTTCTATATTTCTTTTTTTCTTCTACATTTTCGTCAATTTTGACCTAATTTTTTGAATTCCTATAAGATTGAAGATGAAGGAAGTAGAAAAATTCGAAAATTAAGCCGAAAAACCTACGAACAAAGAAGGTAAACAACAATACACAAATTTCGCACCATTTTTCTTGTTTTTAGACCTTAATTTAAGTAATCAATTGATTGAATGTTCTGTTTTGTGATTTGTTTTTTTCTAAAAATTTTTGTGCTTATTTTCTGAATCTAGAATTAGTTTGTTCTGAATTTTTGCGATTAGTTCTTAAATTTCTGAATTATTAGGTTAATAATTAATTTCTGATTTTTTGAATTAATTTCTGAAAATTTTCTTTATTTTATAATTTACTGATTGTATGAATTAATTCATGATGTTCTAATGATGTTCTAAAACTTATAGTTTTATGTTCTGAATGTTTAAACAGAGAAAATTCAAATGTCGGAAATGAGAATTAACACGCCAACATCAGAGCCACAACGCACAGGTAGTCGTCCTATTGTCGAACAAGCACTTCTGAAAGGCGTCCTTGTAAATGTTGAGTAATATTTTATAATCTCAATTCTTTAGAACATGAAGGTTCAACATTTAGAACATTAAGGTTTGTTGTTTAGAACAAAATTCTTTAATGTTTGGAACATGGAAGTTACTTATTAGAACACCAAAATTTAGGGATAGTGATGGTTCAAGTATTAAGAAATGGAAGATATTGGATGACATTAGATCTTATTTGACTCAATTACCATATTTGAACCTTATGTGTGACTGTGTAACATCAAATCAACCAATGTTGGCTTGAATTTGAATTTTGTTATTTGATGTTTGCGCTTTTATGTAAGTTGAAGTTTCATCGTCTTGGTGTATGTATGTATTTATAATGAAAACATTGTAATTTAATCAGGAATCATGTGCTTAATACTATTGAATTTCAATTGGTAAATGTGGTCTTTATGGGAAAGTGATTGACATTCTTTAGGTCACATGAATTGGGCATGGAAACACAAGGGTGTTCCTCGATGAAAATAGAGACAAATTTGGAATGAAGTTCCTTTGAAAGATATAATTTGTCTCAAGAACATGAGTTTTCCCTGAATACCTTGAAATGGTTCTAGGAAATAATAATATGAGCACATATGCAAACATATTTGTGCTGGTTCTTGGAAGCATTGTTGTTGGTCTTAGAATACCAAATCAACCAGTGGTATGCCCTTCCATAATTTTATAGACAATTACACGAGTGACCTTTTTTCTTGCTTTGAATCCTTCTGTGTTGATTGATATGTCTCCTTCTAATTAGAACACGTATCTTAACTGATTATAACATTATCTAGACTAATTAGAACATGTAGCTTAACTGATTAGAACATATAGGAATAATGTAAAGAACATATAGATTCACTTGTTAGAACATATAGCTTCTCTTGTTAGAACCTGTTGCTTCACTAGTTAGAACATATAGTACATTGGTTAGAACATATAACATATGTTGTTTTTAATATAATATGTATATATTTAAAACATAACTCAATTGGTTTCATATGTTGCAGGGAAACCGAAGCTCACCTCGATAAGGAAACTGGTCTGAGTAAAGGAGGGACATGACCTGCTGATGTGCAACATAATGTGGAACCAATTGCTGAGCACGATATTGAGGAGGTGAACCAGAAACATCGGAAACCAGAAACATGTTGCAAAGAGGAAAGAAAGGACAAAAATTATTGTTAGAGATGTCAAGAAGCACAAGTCTGTAGTTGAGGTGCGTTCAGGGCCACAAGACTGTGTAGAAATGTATAAAGAATCAAGATCGGTGGAGAAAGCTAGACTCTTGAGTATTGCGCCTGTTACTTGCATGTGTGTGTGCGCTCTTTCATGAGTACATGTGTAAATTCAGAACATTAAGTTGGAGAATTCAAAACATTTTGCTTAAGAATGCAGAACATTTAGTTTGGGAACTCAGAACATCTAGTTTAAGAATTCATATAATTTAGTTTGGGAATTCAGAACATCTACTTTGTGAATTCATGACATCTACTTTGTGAATTCATAACATATACTTTATATATTCAGAACATATGCTATTTTATTGTTTCTAATATTCAAAATTTAATTTATTGCAGTTTAGGCAAATGAAGAGATATTGTGGCAAGATATTGGCGCACAAGGAAAATATTGAACTTCATGTTATGATTTCAAAGTCAAGTAAATGGGAAACAAAGAATCAAATTTAACGAGATCATAATTCCTTTGTAACATCAATGTTGAATGTCTTGTAAATACTTTAGGTTGAATTCGTACAATTAGTAAACTGACAAATTCGATATTGGTTGGTTTTGATCAACTTGTAATAGATTCATTTTCTTAAAGTTTTATCCTTGTTTGAAGTTTAATTTGACGAATATTTGTTATGTGATATGCTAATGAATCTATTAAAAAAAGGTCAAATAGTTCACAATTCTACTAGCTAAACCTTGTTCAAATGATTGGCAAAGAAAAATATTCTATTTTCTATGTAGAACAAAATATGTAAAAATTTAGAACATGATCAACAATATGTAGAAAAAATGTGTTTAATTTTAGAACATGGTCAACAAAACCAATATACGATTAGAACAAAACATATAACATTTATATAACAATTCGAACTGTAACATTGTCCATCCATAATGATAACTAAAATGTAACACTAAAAAAAAGACATAAAAAAATTATGTAACAAAGAGTGCAACGTTAGATAATTCTTCAAAACAAAAAAAATGTAACAAATAAATCAACAACTCTTGTTGCACGACACTGAAATCGAGTATTGTCTGAAGAAACGGATTCGGTGACAGAGTCCTGAAAATATCAAAAGAGATTTAGTGTCAAGACAACTAAACACAAATAATAAAAGTAAATACAAATTAGAACATTCTGTACATTTTTTTAGAACATGATGCATATTATTTAGAACATTATGTATATTATATTGTATAGAACACAATATAGAGTTTCTTAGAACATGTTGTGTATTCTTTAGAACGCAGTGAAAATTTATTCTGAACATGAAAAGAAATAAAACAGAAATCTAAATTTTCAAATAACTTTATAAAAAGTTATAACTTACAAGTTCACTTCACTTTTGTTTGGTAAATTTCGGATCATGGTAACCAAACTTAACAACTAGACACATTTGAATTAGAACAACTTGCAAGTTGTTCACTATTTACAACAGAATCTACAAAATAATGGAAAAAAGTTCAGAGCATATATAATATTAACATATAGAACATATGAATACAAGTCCAGAACATGAAAATCAATTATTCAGAACATCATAAACAATTATTCAGAACAACAAAAGCAACTATTCTGAACAAAAAGAACAATTATTCAGCACATTTAAAATAATTATTCGGAACACAATGACCAATTATTCAGAACATTAAACATCAGACGTATTAATAAAAAAAACTGATTGGATTCGATGAATGATGATACCGGATTATGATGAACTTCTAATTCCATTACTCAAACAGATAGAATAATGATCAATCTGAAATTAAAAAACAAGAAAAATACAACAATGTTCCAACATATGGAGTCGATTCGATCCAAATTCGAATTGAATTCGCACAAATAACAACATGATCGATCGTCGTCGGACAATTGAATTGGCACAAATATGAATTTTTCAAACAATAGACTTTCACAAAACATGATGTAATCTGAATATAAACACAAATTAAGAACGAAGTTGAATCATAATACAAATAATCGCTCCAAAATGAAATTTAATTCAACAAAATTTGTCCAAAAATCACAAGAATAATCACACAATCATGAAAATAAAAATTGGTATCATACCTTTAAAAAATTAAAATCTGGAAATTTGATGAATATATTCGAGAATTTGATTGAAATCGCAGCGAATTAAACTGAAATTGAAGCGAAAATCGACCTTGATTGAGGTCTCTAATGGAAGTAAAGTGAAGAGAGAGAAAACAAAGGTCAGTGATAGAAAGAATTATGCGTGAAAAGGGAAGGAGATGGTTGGGTTATTGTTCAACGTATTTACAAAAATGCCATTACTAGTCCCTTGATTTTGAGCTGTTAGATTAGAAAAGATCCAAAGGCCAAGATTTATTCTCACATAAGAATGTATTCTCACATAAAGGGGGTGTTCTCACATGAGTCTTCCTCTTTTCTTTTTCTACTTTAAACATAATAAATGTTGGTAAGTCGATTATTTATCTAAGTTAGTGTTTGTTAATTTTGTTGTTGTAAGTTACGGTGATGAGAAGTATCTGTATGAGTTGAAAATATATGAAGAAAAATACTTTTTTTGGTAGTTATTATGCATATTATTAGGTGGTAATTTTTTTATGGTTATTATTTTTCACCCAATTCACCCGGGACAATGGATGGACGAAATGTGGGTAATGGATAAACAAGTTAACAGATGGATCAGTGGAGCGGATGGTCGAGCATCTCGGTGGAAATTCGGGTCAATGGGTCTGGTTTAGGTTTGATTTCAGGTCTTCTAGTTGTTTCAAATGATATCACAAAAAATGTAAAACTTGATATTAATACATATTGTGATAAATGAGTCAAATTAGGTCATTTGGGGTCGGTTCAGGTCGAGTTGAAGTCGGGTTATTGAGTCGGATCAGACATTGCCAAAATCGAGTTGGATGCGCGCGGGTGATGCTCCATCCGACCCGCACACGATCCATTTTTCCCTACATAGGACGGAGCAGAGTTTTACGGAGTAGTAACTTTGTCATTTATCCCAATTTTGATATTTGGCTCCTACGTAATACTCCGTATCAAATATCAAATATGGAAAAACATACGGATTATTTCATATCGCCAATTTTCTATCCTTATCTCGCCCTCTAATCCTTATCCCTCGTGTCAAACACGGGTCACTCAAGCGTGGTACCCGAGGATTCGTACCGTTTTATTTTCATCTTACTTTACAAAAAATGAAATTCTCTCTCCAAAATAATCTTCATAGACCCCCACACCAAAGTTGCTCCCTGTGTCTCTCTGACACACCACAAATTCAGATAAACGAAGAACAGGACTGTAGCAGTTTGTGGGAGTTCAAACATTTCTTTCTTCTTTTTTGCCAATTTTGTACTGTTAACTCGAGTTGTCATGGCCCATTATCAGTCTCTCTTGTCTGCTATCTTTACAATTTCCCACTAAAAAGAAACAAATTAAACACCACTCTTTCATTTATTTATTTCAACCCCTCTTTTTTCTCTCTAAAACACCCCCCACTTTCTCTCTCCAGAATGATGAAGAAATACAATTAATGGAAATGGGTTCCAATTACATGACTGTTGAAGGGTCGTCAACCTCTTCTCCTGGGTTGTCTGATTCTTTAAACGGCCTTAAATTTGGCCAGAAAATCTACTTTGAGGATGTGGGCGGTGGTGGCGGCGGCGGAGGTGGTTCCGGGAAGTCTTCTGGTGGTGGTGGGTTGGTGAAAAAGGGAGGGAAAGGGGTGGTGCAAGGCGGACAGCCGCCGCGGTGTCAGGTGGAAGGGTGTAATGTAGATCTTAGTGATGCTAAAGCTTATTATTCAAGGCATAAAGTTTGTGGCATGCACTCCAAATCTCCTGTTGTCATTGTTGCCGGTATTGAGCAGCGCTTTTGCCAGCAGTGTAGCAGGTCTCTTTATTTTTGTTTTCTCTCTCCTCGGTGTTGAAATTTCAGTTATTTTTTTGACCATTTCTTTGATTTTATGTTATAATTTTTCTCATTTAAATTATTGTTTTATGTTTATGTTGTTCCTTTTTCCTAATCATGTTTTTTTTTATATGTCTAGAGTTTAAATTTGGATTTGCTTGGTTTAATTAATTGACCTGTCCTTTTCTGTTATCATAATTATCAAGCATTTATTTTGGTCAAGTCTCTAAAATCTTTAATTTTTAATGATTTTTTTAGTAAACTTGATTGATTCAGTGGGGAGTAATTAATGAGAGAGCAAGATTTGGTTATTGTGATTTGTGGTTGAAAGTTATTTATTTATTTGTTTATAATTGTTTTTTCATACTTAATGTGGAGTTAGGTGATGATTGTTTGTGCTTAAAGTATACTTATGTCATCTAGGGCATATTATTAGGATGTTGATAGGTGCATTTGGGAGATTTGGAGTGAAGTTTAAAGAATATATTGTGGTTCATTGACGTCTTGAGTGTAAGCTTGGTAAGTTGATTGAAGGACAATGGTGAAAAGTTTGCAGTAGCATGTAGGAATGAGAGAAACTGTGCATTGGCGGTTGCTTTTGATAGGTACAAGAGAAGGATGAAGGTTTTCACAAATGAAGATTAGAACTTTAAGTTTTGCTTAGTATAACAAATGATTGTTAGGGTAGGCTAATGACCAAGTGTCATCTTCTGCATGTCGCTTTTGGCTTTTAAAGGGACAGAAAGAATAACATGATGAAAGCATTTGATGGCAAGGGTTCATGCTACCATCTTTGAGTACCCATCATCTTTATGTGTCCTATTACTGTTTCAGATTCTTTGCTCCTACCCCTGATGTCCTAAACTTAAAGAAGAGGGGAAAAGGATAATTACGGATTGAAGGGATCATAAGCAACTTGAGCTGTGTCTGCCTTTTGGCAAAGGACATTAATTTCTGTCATTACTTTGTTTTCAAAAGCAATGTCATATGCAGTTGAGCATCATCCGCAATAGTGAATCAAGTTGCTTGTGCTTTTGGGATGGTAGAATTCAGTTAAAGGTGATAGCTTGCATTTTATTCGTTACCAACTTCCTTCCCTCATTTTTCTTTCTTTCCCTTTTTCATTGGAGAAGGGACTCAAGGGAGATTGGGGTTTATGTTGGTGTTGCTGCTTGGTAAAACATAAGTATAATCGTATGGACTATTTTTCGTAGTTATAGCCGGTGTATCGTCTGTGGTGAAGTTCATTTATTTTTGGAGGAATGATGTTATTTTGGCGAGTCCTCAAATTTTTCCGTGTTAAGTAGGTATGGATCTAGATGTTACAACCATCATAATATTACTGACATATTGGGTATGTTTGTAGCCATGTCATACTACAGAAGATTTTACTTGTAGGAACATAAAAATAGCTAATCAGTGAAGAACCTACTTTTTCTCAAATGTATTACGGATTTACAGAGTATAACGTATAGGTGCTCTACCAATCCCCTTTGATAATTCGTGTTTGGAAAAAAAAGTACAGAGTACAACGATATGACATGTAAAATAAGTCTTTCTCCAACTCTGT
Organism: Spinacia oleracea; assembly: GCF_020520425.1. Lineage (NCBI taxonomy): Eukaryota > Viridiplantae > Streptophyta > Magnoliopsida > Caryophyllales > Amaranthaceae > Spinacia > Spinacia oleracea. The sequence continues at coordinate 38,568,305 of NC_079489.1, read as the reverse complement.
TTGCTTCTGAAACTGGAAGTGGCTGGAGACTGTTTTAAAGTTTTTGATGAAGAGTATTTTTTTCATTTACTTGCAGTAAGACTTGATGATGTACAATTTGTTTACCCTTACCTCTGTAATATCTTGATCGAGACTGACATTAGACTGCTAAATGCAAGCAAACCTGGTCGCTGTATCTTTTGTCATACATTTTTGTCAATGCTTTGGAGAATGATCTGATACATGCAATATTGTGACTTTTAGTTGTTCACTATGGAAAAGTGGGTCTTTTAGAAAACTGCACCCCATTGTAGACTTGATCCGAGGCACATTATCGTACCCTGAGTCTCACATGTTTTAATGATGTTTCCTTTATTACTCCATGGCGGACATGTTATATTGTTATCCCAATGATTGAAGAATTTCTGGACTGTGTTAAGATTTTGAATATTTTCAAAGCTGCAGTAGTTAGTTGAATAAATATTACAATGGATCATTGCCTTTGTGAAGCCAATGTTTGTAAGGTAAGGTACTAAATTTTGACGCATGAAAAATTGGTCTGACGTGTCAATCAACATCTGGTATTTTTGTGAGGGTCTCTTGTCATTGTGAAATATATATGCATAGTGTATAACAGGTGATAATGATGTGCATTGTGTGGCATTCCATCGTGTTTTGGAGTGTTTTACTCCAAAAGGGAAGTGTTCGTTCTGACACTAAGGTGGAGTAGATGAAGGGAATTTCATGTTTCCTTTAGTTTGTGTTGCTTTAGCTTTGTTTCTTTTAATGAGTTTGATGGAAAATATTTCCATTGGAGTTAGGCTGTCATAACTCATAAGTGATGTAATTTTTTTCTATCTATCTTAAAAGATTCAGGGTTTCTGATATAGACATGTTCTAACATGTCCACTACAAGAACGATTTAGGCATAGAGTCCTCTTGGAGTTGTCCTTTGTTTGAGAAAGATGTCCAATTCATCTTACACTCTAAGTGATACATGGCATTTGTCATTCAGGAATAGAAAGGGGCTAGCGCCTTGGTTTTTTTATATTTGGTCATTCCCTGGGAATCTGTTTAGTCTTGTAGTAAAAACTAATACTTCGTGAGTTGATTTTTTAAAAAAAATAAATTAAAATTGAATATATTTTCAATTGGTGTTGAACTTTCTTTTCATCTAGTGGGAGCATGGTTGAATGTATTTTTCATTGGTATTGAACTTTCTTTTCGTCTAGTGGGAGCATGAAATAAGAAAATGCAACGTGCAACTTTTAAAGCTTAATGTTGATGTATGATGCATTACTTGATGTTTTAGAATATATGAAAATTGAATTTTTATATTTAAGAGTGCTTTATCTGTCAACAAATGTTATGTTACTTTGGGGGTGCTTCAGTCTCTCACCAAATGTTATGTTGCTTTGGTTATTGTATCATAGATTTCATCGGCTTCCTGAATTTGACCAAGGAAAACGAAGCTGCCGCAGACGCCTTGCCGGTCATAATGAGCGTCGAAGAAAACCACCACCTGGATCTTTGTTATCATCTCGTTTGGGGCGTCTCTCTGCATCCCTTTTTGGTGGTGAGAGATCGTAACTTTAGGGGGTTTATTAGTATAAAAAAAACTCAAGAAGATGCTTTCTGCTTAGAAATTTCATTTATGCTATTGCAGATAACACCAGCGGAAGTGGTGGCTTTTTATTGGACTTCTCTTCATACTCAAGGCAGTCTGAAAGGGATCTGTGGCCGAGTTCAGAAACCTCTGAACAGGTGTCTGGAAGTCAGTCCAGGTCCATTATGTGGTCAGGTGATGTAATCCTGCACTCTGTACATTGAACCATAACACTGCATCTAGAGAGGAAAAGTCATATGAACCTACTAGTAGTTGCACATGACTTTGTCATTGTTTCTTTTAAATCTTTTAACACTCTATTAGTTCAATCTAAGTATGCCGCTTTATTTGCTATTATCTACTTAATATTTTGATTTAATACTACTGTCACTACCACTATACTAGAAGTTCATGTCCATTGGCTGTTTGGTGCAAGACTGGAAGGGGGCGTTTGGTTGGGGGTTTTCAGGAAAGGGAATGAACTAGTATGATTCCGTTTGTTGTTGTTTGTTTGCCCTTTTTTGTCATTCCCTTTACCTCTTTTTGTTTTTCACTTACCCCCAAAAGCCTCTAACTTGATACCCTACCCCCCCAAACTTTCCCATTCCCTTTCCCCCAACACCCCCAAAATTGTTGACCACCATTGACCAACAATATAACACCACCCAAGTTAGGGGTGAGCAGGTACCCTTCCCGGAACCTGTTGCAACAGGTTCCTTAAAATGGGAACCGGAACCTGAGGTTCCTAAAAATGAGAACCAGAACCTGTTGCAACAGGTTCCGATTCAGGGTACAGTTGTTTTAAAAATTTAAATATGTTATTGAGATTTTATTGAAAAACTATCTACTTTATGGTTTGGCTTTGATTTTTTTTTTTTTTTTTTTTTATAGTTTGGGCTTAAGTTGTCATTCTGTATTTATATTTTCCAAAAATTAGCTTGGATTGTTTTATATTTTGGGCTTATGAGACATTTTTATATGGCCCGGTTCTTTATTTTGGGTACTCCATGTTAGAATTAGTGTGTACAGGGTACCCGTTTCAAAAAATTGAGAACCGAAACCTGTTGCAACAGGTTTCCAAATTTGTTACTCGGAACCGGAGCAGGTTCCTATCAGGTTTCGATTCAGGGTACCCTAACTTTTTGCTCACCCCTAACCCAAGTGACCCAACACCTGAACCACCTTCACCGTCGACACACCTTATCCCACCGGCACCCACCCACCCACCCACCTTCGACCCTTTCCCGCCGCCACTTCTACCCTTTCCCGTCGACAACCCCACCCACCAACGCCTTCCCCCCTTTCCCATCGACTTTCACCCACCCTTTCCCACGTCGACAACCACCAAAACACTCCGGAACCACCAAAAATCACCCGAAAACCTGGCCCAAGCAATCAAAAACCACCGTAACCCACCCCCAAATATTTCCCCATCAAGAAATTATGTATTTGAAAGGTTAAATTCAACCATGAAAGCTCCAGATCTGGAGTTTTCATGGTTGAATTTAACCTTTAAAATATCAAATTATACCCTTTATGAACATGGTGAAACAAAAAGAGAAGAAAGAGAGAGATTTGAGCGACGGCAGTGGATGAGGGAGAGCGGCCGGAGGATAAGAGCAACGGCAGTGGATGAGGGAGAGCGGCCGGCAGAAGATGAGGGAAGAGGGGCGGCCGGAGGATAAGAGCAACGGCGGTAGATGTGGGGAGAGGGGCAGGCGGCAACACCATTAGAGGGAGGGAGAATGTGGTGGAAGCAATGGTGTATTGGTGTGAGAAGGAAGAAGGTATTGGAACAAAACAAACAACTATTTACAACAAAGGGTTTTACATTCCTTTCCTCCCCTTTCTCTTTGTTGAGTTCATTCCGTTTACCCTGTGCGAACCAAACGGCCCCTAAGGTTATACTTTGAGGAAATAGTAACGAGTTTGTAATTTTTTGCATGGAATGTTACATGCGAAGTCCATGGTGATACATCTCCTATCTAAGCATGTGTTTAGGTTATAATAAGAATTGAAGAAGAAATATATGTGTTTGGACTTTGGACGGTGTAGGTCTAATATCATGGACATCCATACAGAACAGTCCTTGCAAAATTATGTACAAACTTTCTACTATTACTTTGAATAATAACCATTTACAAAATGTGCTATAGTTGCATTTTCTAGTTAAATTTTGCTAAGCTACTTTTAGGGGATAAATAGTTAGCAAACTTCTTTCACAGCTTCTGTTCTTCTGCTACTGTTTATTTGAAAATTTAATGGATATTTCCCGTTGTTCTTGTTTGGAAAAACTTGCTCATAGTATTATTTAGCATATCACAAATAGCAGATTAGATTACCAGATTTGACCAACACGGCTGGTTTTTTAACAATAACAACATTACATAAACAGTGATAACACCAATGCCCCTAAATGCCTAATGAAGCATCTCGTCTGATCAGGGCAGGGGTACTGGATGTGAAGCAACATAACATAGTTGATTTTTTAAGTATTTTATGATCAACAATTGGTTTGAATTTGTCAAATGATATAAAGGACAGTAAGTTTTACAGAAAATACACTCTTCAATATGCTTTTCCCGTGTTTGTACTGGATAGAAATGGATTGAACTCAATCTTACCCCACAATCTACTACTTTGCATTTGCCAAACAATGCAAAATGTGGGGTCTAGTGTACTCTATTTCCTGCAATTTAGAAAACGAAAATTTCAGTATAATAGTCGTTATTCAGAAATAGGCTACTAGGTTAGGAGTTGAGGGACCAATATTTAGGTGGTGGGATTCATAAAGATAGCTGAGACGTAATTATCTTTTGTGAAATTCCAGAAATGTTGGGAGTTATGTCTAATGTTTGTGGCATGTTAATATCCACAGGTGATTCTGAGGATCCTCCTCCGAAGATATTTATGCAAGGTTCAGCTAATGAGTCCAGCTATTGTTTTCCGTGGGGAGAATGTATGACAGGCGTCTCAAGTGACTCAAGCTGTGCTCTCTCTCTTCTGTCAAATGAAACTTGGAGTTCCAGAAACCGATCATCGGGTGCTGGACTAGGTAACTCGATCAACAATGACCAGTGTAGTGCAGCTCATAGTGTTACAGTGGCACAGTTACCCAGCAACAGCAGCAGCAGCAGGTCATCGTGGGGTTTTAAGGGCAACAATGATGCTGATTGTGTGCCTTCGGGTCATCTGGGAGTTGGACAAATCTCTCAGCAGAATTTTAGTGGTCCATATCATGGTGATCTTCTGATGGAACATGTACAAGATGGTGGACGACAATACATGGATGTTGACCATTCAAACTCAAACCATGTCGACTGGTCACTCTGACTCTTGTTTTCATTGCTTTTTACAAAGCTTAAGTCGTGTTGCAGTGATTTCTATAGGGCTCCCTATGATATCTTCCTAAATTCTTAAGTTGATAATTTATTTTCAACTGCTCCCTGCACCTTGTGACTTAAGTTGATTATTTCTCCCCCAGCATGTATTTTCTGTTTTCCTCAACAACTTTCGTGTGATGCTGTTTGATTTGAATAATTTCTGTTTGCAATGCAATTCCCCTTCTGAAATATGTGTGTTGCTATGGTCTATGTGAAATCAGATGAAGATATTACTATATTAGGCTATGACCTGATTCTAATGGCAATTCCCCACCTGATTCTACATTATGCTTTTAGTTTGTTTGGCTACCTAATTTCAATTTCGTATGGGATCGTTCCCGGAGTACCTGATTGCCATTCATTAGTAGTATCATCCAATTTTATTAACCACCTCCACCATAGTTTCTCTTTACCATTTAATCCTGATTCACTTGTTCCTGCGGAATTTGGGATTTTAAGAGAAATTTTGGAACACAGAATTATGTCATACCGATCCTGGTGCTCACTTGGTAGAAACTGCTCTATCAACTTTTTTGTACCAATAATGTCTTGGCCTTAGTGGTTAAGATTGAGGGCCTATTTACGATAGGTCTCATGTTCAAATCCCCCCTCCACATGTGTAATTTATGTTACCCTCATAGTCATTCGTACCCAAAAAATAAAAAATAAAAAATAAAAACTAAAAACTAAAAACTTACCGGTAAACCTTTCATCTTGTATTCTTGTGAATGTATCAACACAACTCTTTAATTGATTTAGTACCTCTGGATCCAAAGTTAAAAAGGGTTTACAGTAGATAATTTGGATGCAAAGGGAAGTGGGTGTTTACAGCAGTAATTATATGAATAAAAATACGAGTGATGAGTGGCTGCTAGTGAGAACAATAGGGTAACATAAACATTCCTATTTTACAATAAAAATACAATGCAGCAATATCTAAGTGGTTGCCTAAGTTATCAACAATTGCAACATGAATCAACTCCTGACCCTGACCCTGACAGCCCACTATTCCAGTCTCGTGGCAAATGCCAAATGCAACGTCATGCTTGCTTTTCCACCACCTATACCAAAAGCAAGGGGTGTACCCTGCTTCACTGAGTTGCAAGACCAAACACAATGTAATGAAGTGGGTCTTCAAAGAGAGAAGGATCAAGGATTTATCATCAACCACAACCGTTGTCTTATACTAGACATGAATGATGAATGATGAATGATGAATGATGAATGATGAATGATGAATGATGATCCCATTATCAGCATTTAGTCCCTTTGTATGGTCAAGATCAAGATACCACTTCAATGGTCATCTTCATTTACTCCAGGGCAGTTGGAAAGGAGGCCTTCCGTGGACTCATACTGAAATCAAGGTTATTATTTCACAAATAATCCACCTTCTTCTCAACAATGACAATAAAATAATATTCAAATATCCCAGGTTATTTAGACTAACCTGACATCCACAAAAGAGACAATACCGATGTTCTTCTCTAAGATTTACCAATAGCTCTTGCAGATCCTGTATCAAATGCACCACCATTGTCATTTTAGTCATGTCAAAATCAAACCAAGACTTAAGTAATTAACTGTACCGCTCCATCCAATAAAAATCAATTGAAACTTGTAGTGCCCAGTTAAAAAAATAATTAAACAAAGGACAACACTCAAATCAATCGGTGCTGTTTAACAAATTGCCCCTGATATGTAACAGTCCAACCTAAGGCTCAACCAGACGTGAAATCAAATTTTATCACTTGCAGACATAACAGACATCAACAATGATAAACTATATCAATGACAATAAACGATCAGACACTCATTGAAACTTGGTTCAACACATCACAAAATACATATTTACTCAACAACTCCATTTTCAGGAATGATATTGTGCCTTTTATTTTCAGGACTAGCCACACCATGGTCAATTGCTGTCAAGAAATGGGAGGAAGGACAAAGAGTAAGTGAAATGGGAAGATACAAGATCCATCTGAAATCATACAACAAAGGAAAGGGTATGTAAAATTCATTTCAACTAGTACTTCAATTGTTTTTCCCCTTTGTTTTTGATTTGACTCTTTTTATCACTTAAAACTTCTTTAACTATGATTTTACCTAGCACCACGAGCTACTATTCCAACATGCCCATTAAAATAATGTAAGCTCCATCCATCTCGTACAAGTCATTGTTTCTTTTTAAAGGTTGTCGCCAAATAAATGTCACCTCACCCCGACTCCACCCTCAATTCAAGGCTTTTTACCTAAACCGCTCAACACTCATGTGGGAAAACTTTTTCTTAAATTCACCCAATTGCCAAAAGATCAATAACCTACGACGAGGGATTTAATCTTTATAAAATAATGAATATGTTGAAAATTAGCAACCAGTAGCAAGGTGAAAGCAAGTTAGGTTCAAAAACTTGTTAAGATAGAAGCCTTTTAAAAAGTTCACACTTGCTTAAGTTAGGTCATGGACTGCCCCCTGCAGCAAAAATTTAGGGAGACCCACAAGACTAGTGCAAGTCTAGTAATAGTGCTTCATATACTGCTTGAAAACACTGCTACAGGCTCCAAGAAAACTTAAAGCTGACTTTTAATTATTTACGATAATCAAGGACCATGCCCAGCGAAGTAGTATAAAAATTACACCTTCCCAAGACCCGGGATCTGTCAAAGTTCAGGGCAATGGGGTTTCTTACACTACTGGAGGGTATTAATTTATTACTCGCCTAAATATTGCGGTAATCAACAAATTTTCCATCTTAACATAAAAGAATTACAAGCAAAGCGAGACCTTCGAAAAATTCATCTTTTTGTTTCTAAATTCTGAACTGCAACTGATAATACCAGCACAAATGAGTGTATAAGTAAGTTTCTAACCAAAAGCTATTTTGCCAAAGAGGAATACAATCTTATAGTCTAATGGAACTAAGGATACTAGATTCTTAACAATAATTATCATAGTAGTAATATTATGAAATTAAGTAGTAGTAACTTTTAAGGGGAAAAAACATCCCTTGTATAAAAAAAAAAACCTATAGAGGAAATACTATTGACGAAAGAAATTATTTCTTAAACTACCACATCAAAGTTGCTACTTTACTTTCTAGGAGTCAACATCATTGAAGCCATATCCAGCCAACACTTGTATGTTTTGGTCTACAGTTGTCCAAGTTGCTACTTATGAGTTCATGAATAATGGGCCTTATCCAGCTAACACTTGTAGACCAAAACATCCAGGCTTGTGATCTTACCGTAACCATTATGATGTTTGAAGACATGAGCAAATGACCTATGTGAAATATAGAGTCCTTTTCCTTCATGTCATTCTCACAATTTTGCACCCACAAATTGATGGGAAAATGGAGGGAAGACTTGCGTGTTTTCCTAACATGGCTTTCAACTGCATAGTACCAAATAGGTCAGAATCCTCCATTATCAAACAACCACACAATGTGACAGTCTAGAAAATGAGTCCAAAATCACAAACTGCCAAGGGAAAAATGATACATAGTTGGCACATCAGAGTAGTGAAAGCATTGTTACTCAAAAGATGGTCGACTGGAATGCGATAAAGGAACAGGGTATAGGTCAAAATTTGTGGAAGGACAAGGAAAAGAATAATCAGGTCATCATTCAGATGTTTGTGACCCACTATACACATTAGAAGCTATGTTTGTCATGCTAACAGTTAGAAACACTATTTCCATATTTTTCGAAGTTAATATTCAAAACATTGTGGGCAAAAGGTGTGATTTGCTGCAGCCCCTCAACTGAACAGTAACACACTAGTCAATCCTCCAGTAAAGACAACTAGGGAAGTTCACCAAAATGAGATTCCATGCTTTATAATATCTACCAGGAAGTGTATGACTTAACTAGAAACACCAGCTTTGTTCTTTAAATTATTTGACCATTTCTTTCAATTTCATGTCCAAAATAACTTCCAGTTGCAACTACTTGCCAGGATCTGGACCACCAGGTATTGCAGGTTTTCCTAAAGTTTCAATAAGAGGGATTCCACGCTGATCTACAACAGCTCTATAGACATTCTCCTACCTACTATCAAACATGTCATTCTGAGCCTGAAAATCAACAAATACAGACAGTCTTCATAGCTTGACAACTTGCCCATGTACAAAATGCACTATGCAGTAATTTACCTCCGATCCTAGAGTAGATACTAGATGAAAATATCCTAGTATGAACAAAAGAGAAGAAAAATGTTTTATCTTTCAATGAATATTACTAGAGGAACTAATTTAAAGTTTTCATCTTTCATCTTTCATCAAAGCAAATGTCATAGAGACAACTGACAAGTACTGGCAACAAACAATTTTCCCCTCCGCAATTTGAAATTTTGAACTATTCGTACAAGACAAAGAGATGGTAACAAACACCTTGAATTTCCAACGATTTTCAGATATTGCTACATCAAGGATTATCAATGATAACATGTTCTTAATAACTTGGGGATCAAGGGATCATCTACAGGTTGAAGCAGAAGATCAGGCCAGAGCTTTTCTAGGAGTTAATGAAGAATGAGGAATCTACTTACAGCACACAGTACTATCTTTCGTTATCAAAGAACCCAATTATGTTTAGTGAAAAGTTGTGATCAAGGTTATATCTATCCTTACACGGGAACCGAATTTTGTTATACTTACAACAAGCTCCAGCACCACTTTGCTAAGTGGTGAAATTTGTCAAACTTTCAATTATTGCGTAAGAAAAACACAAATGCAGCTTAGTTGGACCCTTTTACTTGGTTTTTATAGATGAAAGATAATTTACCTTTTAGAGAGAGTAATGTTAAACTTGAGAAGAAAAAAAACATGATACATTGAATACTAGGAAATTTGAAGAAGCACCCATACATGTAGCTAAGTTCATGAAGTGTTAGCCATATGAAAGGCCAATTCAGTTGTCCTGTTAATAGCATGAGATCTTGAAATCTAGCATATGTTAGATCTTAATACACCCCGATCAGTATGAACAACAGGCAAGAGTACTAGGTTTGCAAACTGCAATACATGTAAGAATCTAAAGAATCATCCAGTGTTTGTTGTCTAGGGTTCTAACTCTCTTAAGTAAGTTTACCTTTTATTCTAAGGGCATAGTGAGACCCTATGTTCCTCACATAGACAACATGTTTATGTTTTAGTATTTCTGGTGCTAATTCCCCTAGTATAACCTTTTATCACCACATAATTCTTTCCATGTCCACTTTTTCACATATACGTGTTTCCTCATTCCGTTAACAAGTCGTTCGGAGCTTATTAGAGAGAGAAAATGCGCCACTGACCGCTAACGCTCAATAAATAATGGTTAAAATGCTACAAGCTCAAATTACTAGATCAAAGTGTCATCTAAGCCGGTTTGACACTGCTATTTCTCCAGCTTAAGCATGAATGTATACTACTCCATAGTCCATATAACCTAAAATCAATATAATTCAACCATTTTTCATCACAGGAAAGTTATCATTTAACACAAACAAATCACAAAGACTGTAAAAAAAAGCTCAAAAACTCAGTAACTAATTCGACAATAATAGTTCCAAAAACATATACCTCCTCAGTAATGATTTCCTCTACCTCCTCCTCGTCTCCCCCTTCATCATCCTCGTCCTTCTCCGGCTCAATGACCGGCTCTCGATTCTCCAACTGATCGAGGGCAGCTTTCGCCTTATGATAGTTAATCACCACCCTCTTACTCTTCCACTGCAATTTCTGCCGAACCCCAAAATCCTCCAACATAACCTCCTCCGTCTTCTTCTTCCACTCTTCCCTGTATTTCTCTCTCTTCACCCTCTCCTTCGCGGGATCCTCCCGCCCAATCCCCGCCCTTGACCTCCGAATCTCCAACCCAATTGGCTCCTCCCGCCCCATCGAGCCTTCTTTTCCCAGTCCCTTTCCTGGGGTGTACCCCATTTGCTTCAGCAATTTAAACCCAATATTCGACTGAGGGATTGCTGATTGTATGTTTTCTAGGGTTCTAGCATCTTCCTCTTGCTGTTTTCTCTCTTTCTGTTGTTGCCAGGTCTGAAATTTGGGTTTCTTCTTTGAGGGTTGTTGCGATGAATTGGTTAGGGTTTGGGGGGCGAGTTTTTTGGGTTTGGAAGGTTGTGAGGGTTCGGTGGTAATGAACTTCGAGAGATCACCCATGTAATCTTCATCTTCTACCGCTGCTTCTTTTTGTTTCCCTTGGTTTGTTTCGGTATCCGCCATTGTTGCCAACTTCGCAAGGTTCAGTCCGTTTTCAATGAATTATTTGTTACTCCGTATTAAAACATTTAAAAAAAAAAAGAAGGTTCAGTCCGTTTTGAATTTAGGCGAGTCAAATTGAATACTTCCGAGTTCCGACTTGAATTTTTTTTTTTTTGAAGGGAACGTTAGGCAGGCATATTATTAAGTCAAATCAAGTTCCGTCAAAGTCAAAAGACTTTGAGGGAAATTATCAAGCCATACATATTACGAGACTTGTTTTGTGGGTGAAGTTAGGCGAGAGTGCGAGACTTGTTTTGTGGAAATTTATCCAAACCTGTGTTACCGAAGGTAAAACTAATTAATATTGCTCGGATTAAGTTATAACAAGTTGAATTAGGCCATTAGCGGATAACGATTAGCGGGTGAGTAACAGATAACGGTGAGTAATATCGGATAAAGGTTAAATGTCAATGGCAAATAACTAGTATGAGTGTTCGGTAAAAGTAGCAGTTGATATTGCGAAATACAATAAACGCTATATGTATTGTTTAAAACTTTAATATAAATTTATTAAACGTAATCCGCTACCTTTGAACGCTACTAATTTTAATGTTTGACAAAAGCTATCCAAAAGCTACCTCTTATCAAACATTTATAAATTTTACAAGCAGTGTCTTATTAGGTCAAAACGTTACCCGTTACCTCAAACGCTACTGATTATCTTAAACGCTAACCACCGAACACGCCCTTAATAGTATAACTTTTCCCTAACAAACTTTAATTGGTGGCATATGGATTTGGCAGAAAGATGAGTTCCATATATATATATATATATATATATATATATATATATATATATATATATATATATATATATATATATATATAATATGTTTATCATATCGTAAATGGTGAGTTTATTGGTGTATGGATTTACCATAATTTTTTCTTGTGTATGTGTGGACCTTGGAAGAATATGATAGCATTATAAATAGGACAAAATATATTTTACCACCTCAAAAAATCGAAAAATTATTTTTTATCACCTTTAAAAAAAAACTTGTATTTTACCACCTAAAAAAATAGTAAAAATTGTTTTTTACCACCTGAAAACGGAAAAGTTGAAGAAATCGTTTTGTGGGACACCTATTCGGAAAATGGAAGCAGCTAACAACATCTCACTCATGTCCATAGACTAGAATAGTGGAGTTTAATTTCTCCTGTATATTAAATTATTAAGAGTACCAATTAAGATGAAGTCATCTCAAACATTTTCAGAACTTTGCATCATGAAATCGATAATAGATTAATAGAAGTTTAAGTTTTAGTGTCTTTCCTAAAATTATGTTCCACGTATATGTACACGATAGATTGAAAGTTCATATCCTTAAAATTGATTTTGACCCCATACCAAGTACTCACTAATTATCAAGGATACAATGACCTATTTCCCTAAACATGATTAAGAAATTTAATTCTGGTTTAGGACTGCGGGAATTGAATCACACTCCAAACACTATTAATGTCATACAATGCAACTCTTTCAAGATATATCATAATTGAAATAAGAACTCACATAGCTCAAGAGGTAGAGGTTATTTTTTCGGATATCAGGTTTGCCTTCTCTAAACCAAGTTTGTCAACAAAGTTCTTTCCTCCAATTACAATCTCCAACGCTAGTACCCCAACACTAAAAACATCTGACTTCACTGATAAATATCCATGCATTATATACTCTAGTTGCCACACTTACCTATTTCTTCATTTTTTTCGTTTTTAAAGTGGTAAAAATTACTTTTATTATTATTTTAGGTGGTAAAATACAAGTTTTTTTAGGTGGAAAAAATCTTCTTATTAATCCGTATTTCTTAATCCTTGTATGTAATTATTTTTCACCAATATTATAATTCCTGGAGCATGATAAGTCGCTGGAAAGTCACAAACTCATAATCGTGCTTTTGCATAGTAAATCAAATCAAATCAAATCAAATCGTTAACATCATCATATTAAGGAATACGGATTAATAAAGAAGATTTTTTTAGAAATTAATAACAACCTCTTAACAATGGGCCCGGTATAAAAACGGTTATAGCTGCTAGATTCTCTCTCTGTAATAACAAACTCCTCCTTCCATTCCATACACCCACTGAACTACACTCAACTTTCTCTCTCTCCTGCTCCTTCACTCTTTATCTCTCTCCTCCTCCATTCTTTCTCGCTTCTCAAACTCAAGAACATTAAGAATCTGCATTCAAAATTAAAAAACCCTAACCATCCGCCATTGTAATGCGGTCTTTGTTCGTCAATCATATCAAAACTATCATTCAATTCGTTTTCTTCTATTTCAATTACTACTTACATCTCCTACTTATTCGATTAAAACGTTGGATTTAGCGTTCGTTAGGACTCAATTGAAGCTACCGCTTGCGTCGTCTCCTTCAGGTTTATACTCTGTTGTGATTCTCTGCTTGCGTTTTGATTTTGAATTCGGTCGTTTGATGTTCGTTTTTTGATTTTTTAGTAACAATCAAATGAAAGTAGCTTTTATAATATTTCTTCTTGGTTTCTATAGTTGTGTATGCTTTTATTTCGTGCTTGATTATGATTTTGATTCTTAATTTTTCTAGAACTCTGTTTACGGAATGGTTCTAGTTCCACGGAAATTCAACTTATCGCCGTTCATTTTAGTTTTTAAATGCTGTATTTTGTCTTTATTATTCGATTTAGAGTAATAATGTAAGACGGAGTTGTTATGATGTTTTGATTATTTAGGTTTTATTTGTGCTTCGATTGATTGTTAATTCTTTTTATGAACTCTATATTTAGTTTGGTAGAAATACAATTGGATCTATGTTTTATTTCGTGTATATTTTTTTTGCTTTGATTACTAAATTTCTTCGAATTCTAGTGATCATGCGTAATATTGAGTGCGATTTTTATTTCTTTCTCTGTTTTGCTGAATGCGTACTCTATTCCGTTTCGCGCAAGACTCGCTGTTTTTTTTCCCTTCTCCGTAACTTCAATTCTTCTTCGCTTCTTTGATTTTTAGTGGTGATCGACAATGGCGATGTTGCTGCGATGTTTGAGTGTTTTTTTACTGGTGGTTGTCTCGGCGGTTCTCTATTGCGAAGCTAAGACTGATTCACTTGATGGTATTCTTTCTCTCTTCGCTCAGTCTGTTCGATATTTTGGTGATCATCGTATAACTTTTCTTGCTAAACATGTTTAGCAAAATTACAAGTATGATTGGAGTACAAAAACTTCAACATATGTGAAAATACAAGCATTATAACAATATAACCATGACGAAATGCAAATGTAAACTCTAAACATGTAAACGAATTGGTACAATTGTCCGTAATAGTTAGTTATCGAAGATATCGTGAGTTTTGGACGGCAGTGTGCATCCGGTCTTGAATGGATTATTGTTGAGTATAATTTTCAATCTTAGTTGGTATGACATAATTGTCTGAAAGTTGGTCTAACATACATTTGGTGTAGTGTTGTCTTGAATTGTGGAATTAATTTTGCCTTTTGATCTTAAGATGACAGTAAATTAATATTTGGCTCTTTGAGTTTATTTAGCTCTTTAGAAATAGGGTTTGTTTTCTGTATAGGGCAATTATTATTGGCATTGTACTAGTGATGTTAACAGACCTGTACTTATCCTATTTCTAAGGCGAAATCTTAGCTTTTCGACTATGATCCTTAATGCTACGTTGCTTGAAAAAGAACTAGAATTCAGCAAGTAGATCATTACCAGATAATATAAATGGATAATTGTAATTCAAGCATACTATATTTTTGTTGCAACTTTTAGCTTACTAGGTAACTTTCTGCAATTAAAAAAAAGTTCTACTTAATTAGGCGTAAGTTGAATATCCCAACTTTGTTCAAATACAGTTCTAGCATTACAAGACCTGTACAATGCCCTTAAAAGGCCGAAGCAGCTTAAGGGATGGACAGTAGGAGGTGGAGATCCTTGTGAGCAGTCTTGGACTGGAGTTGAATGCTCTGGTTCATCCGTCATACATATGTAAATCTACTCTCTACTCGGGTTCTTCTACTTTTCTCTTAACTGCAAAATTTCATTATTGTGTACTAACCCTAACTTGTCCTGTGTTTTCTTTGTGATGAAGCAAACTTCATGGACTTGAGCTCGAGGGGTACCTTGGTGGCCAGCTATTCAATCTCCATAGCTTGAAAATCTTGTAAATTACCTCTTCTTGTTTATAAGCTGACAATCAATTGTATTATCAGTCTATTTTTCTGACTCTTCCTCTGCAACATTAGGGATATTAGCTCAAACAGAATCGAAGGTGTAATCCCAGATGGCTTGCCCCCTAATGTGACCCATTTGTATGGTCTATTATGCTCTCACTTCAGCTGATTATTATGGTTATTGTTGTTTTATGTCCATGAGTCTTCAAGCCCCTTTTATAATCTTATGCAGGAATTTGTCTGGAAACAAATTTTTACTTAGCATTCCACAAACCCTGTCTTTCTTGAGAAACTTAAGACATTTGTGAGTAGCTTGCTTGTTTCTTTAGTTTCTAGTGTGCTGATTTTTATTAATAAGTTAACCTGCATTCTTCTCTTTGGTAGGAATTTAAGTCTCAACAATTTATCCGGACCCATTGGGAGCGTATTCAAAGGTCTTGACAACTTGAAGGAGATGTATGTTTCTTCAACGCTATCTTTATTTCAGATAGGCTACTGATGATAATGTATGATTACAGACAAAATGTGACCGCGCCAATAGTTGATATCCTGCATGCGCTTTCTCTTACCAAAATCCTACTGCAGCACAGGAAATAAATGCCACTTTTTGTGTGCATAGTGTTTCTGATTTTATCATCATAAACTTACGTTACTTTCTTCCTCATCTGCTGATACCAACACTGCATATTTTATCCTTGTCGTCTCATTTTAAATTTACTGCTTCAGGGATCTATCATACAACAAGTTCAGCGGAGATCTGCCAAGTTCATTTGCATCTCTGACAAATCTTACCAGATTGTAAGTTCAAATTCTCCAGACTACCAATATGTCTAGACCCGAACATGTTTGAGATTTGTCCCCTCTTATTCAGTATTGGAATTTGCTTTATTTATTGAAGGCGCCAATTTGAATTTCACGCAGGTTTTTGCAAAACAACGAGCTAACTGGGTCAGTAGTATATCTGGCAGACCTTGAACTGATTGATCTGTAAGTTAAACCTTAAAGATGCATAGTTCTTCATTTGAGATTTAATCCCACAAGATACCCATAATGTTGGCCATGATTTCTTTTACTAGGAACATCCAAGACAACCATTTCAGTGGCATTATCCCACAGCATTTTCAGACTATTCCAAATTTATGGTAAGAGAAGTCCTTAGTTACTATTTTAATGTACTGTATTCATTTGCAACTTCTTATTATCACTTATCATTTGGCTGCTTTTTTTGTTTTGTTTTATCAGGATTGGAGGCAATACTTTCAGTAGAGTGGGGGCTTACTCACCATGGAGTTTTCCTTTCGATAAAGTTCCTAATGAGCAGAATATTACTAGTCCGCCTATAGCTGAATCAAGTGCCATAGAGAAGGATCCTTCCAGTGGAAAACACCAGCACAAGAAAAAGGGGAAGGCTTTAGGAATAATTGCATTAGGAGTTGGTGGAACAGCCTTCATCGTAACTCTTCTGGCACTTGCTATTGCAGTACACGTTAAACGAACTCGCACTGCCGAGCCTGAAAACTTGAACAGCAGCCGTAGGTCAATGTGTTCCTTTCCAGTTAGTTCAAATGGAGGTGTGATCATATCATTTACCATTTGAACTTCTTCTAACCCTTATACAACTAATTTCCTACTGATCGATGCTGCATTTCCCTCCAGCTTATAGCTTAGAATGTACAGATTTTGGTGTACTATTTCTAACTTCAAAATTGCAACTTTGTTTTCTCCTTAGCAGATCATTCTTCTGGGAGATATGAAGAAGTCCCACAAGTTTTGTCAGCCAACACTCCACCTGTGGTCTTTTCCAGACACACACCTGCTGTTCGTGGGTCAACAAAGGGCAAAGTGCCCACTAATGCAAAACTTTATACGGTATCTGAACTCCAGTTAGCTACAAATAACTTCAGTGAAGAAAACTTTCTTGGAGAGGGATCACTTGGTTCAGTTTACAAAGCAAAGTTCCCTGATGGCAAGGTACTTACATGCTTGAATGCAAATTTAATCTCTTTAAATTATGTGGAGTCATATGTACGTCTTTAAACTTGGTAAGCTGAGTCAATATGTATGTGCTCTTGATTTTCAGATATTTGTAGTGAAAAACATAAACTTGGTATCACTGTCTTTTCACGAAGAACAACAGTTTTTGGATCTTGTTCACTGCACATCTCGTTTGCAGCATCCAAATATTGTACGTCTTGTTGGGTACTGTGTGGAGAATGGACAGCACCTCCTTGTGTATGAGTACGTGAGAGATTTGACACTTGATAAAGCTCTGCATTGTAAATTCTTTCTGCCCCTCACCTGGGACCTCCGTATTCAGATAGCTGTTGGTGTGGCACAAGCCCTGGAGTAAGTATTCATTATGAGCTGGCTGGCACTTACTTGAGTATTCTCACCTGTATTGTTATGTGATCTTCTCTCTTATCTCACTGGACTTTTTTCTGTTTAATGTCAGCTATATGCATTCTTTGTCACCCCCAACTGCACACTGCAATCTGAAAGCCGCCAATATATTGCTTGAAGATGAGCTTAAGCCCCGAGTATCTGACAGTGGACTTTCTATATTGAGGCCTCTCACCAGCAACAGTGTCAAAGTTAAGGTACATATTATCTCCTTGCATGGATTTGTGCTAACAGTACTGCTAGTCATGCTAAAGAAATTGGTCCATTCATTACAAGAGTATACCTTGCATTGATGTCGAAGTTTCTTTACATCAAAATATTTCAAGGCCTGCAATTTTCTAGCTCTCAACATATGATTCAGAACATAATTCTTCATCAATTGTAACTTTCTTTAATAACTTCTATAATCAGGCTTCTGAGATGGCTATTAGCGACAGTGGCTACATTGCACAAGAATATGGGCAAACAGGAATAGAGAGCATAAAGACTGATGTATACGCCTTTGGTGTCTTGCTTCTGGAACTTTTGACTGGAAGAAGACCATTTGATAGGTGCTGTTACTGCTTGACAAGTTTTTTTTTTTAATTTTTTATCATGGTGCTGAATTTTCGTTGCATCTGCACTAATATAATTTTCTTTCTTGTAATTTTGTGCTTCAGCTCTAGAGCAACAGAAGAGCAATGTTTGGTGAAATGGGCTTCACTTAGGCTTCACGATTATGGTTCTCTTGAGGACATGGTTGATCCAATCCTAAGAAGATCAATCTCTGCAAAGGCTCTCTCTCGATGTGCTGATGTCATATCTCTATGTGTCCAGGTATTGACTTGTCCCGAACAAAACTAAGACATGCGGTAACCTGTTTGTAGTTTGACTTCTTTACCAAAATTAACATTTTATTTAACATTTTCAACTGGGAAAAACCCCTCTTTAGTACTAGTTTTCACATTTTCCCACATGATAGGAAATCAACTAGCAAATCCTCCAACTTTAGTAAACCAAAACTTGAGATAATTTCAGACTAGTGTAGTTATTCTTGAAGTTCTGAAATAATACATGGAGCTCAAAATGTCTGCAAGTCTAAAGTGGTTCCCTTGCACCTCTAACAGCCTGAAAAAGAATTCCGGCCTCGAATGTCAGAAGTTGCTGAAGCTCTGTCAAAGATGTTGCAAAAGCCTGGGACAGATGTTGTGGAAGGAGATGCCTTTGAGAAATCATTCCGGTCAACCAAAACTCGTTTTTCTGAACTCTCCTGAGACAACCTTCATGCCTGTCTGAACTACCACTCTACTTAGATAGGATTTGCAAAGCTACTAGCTTTGACATTTAAAGTCTTTCTGTATGAACCAATGCCTAATAAGGCGCTGTTATACTGTGATTCTGTAAAATTCAATGCTAAGCAGCATTGGTGATTTTGTGCCTTCTGGCAATAGCAGAAAAATAGGCCACACAACTCAAGGAAACCATAGCTCATGGTTTTTAACTGTTTCAGATTAATTTTTGTTGTACAAGGCTTGTTCTCAACAGTGATTGATTTGACATTCAGATTTTGCTGAATATAATCAGCTAAAAGATTCACAGAGTAACTGAATTGAACTACATTCTTCAGATATTCTGCTTCATATTATGGTTATGCAATTTCGTCAAGTTGCCTTTTTTCATGACTGATATTCTCTTCTCAGGATATATTTGAACATACTTGCATACCATCTTACTTAAAGGAATGTTGTAGGACGCCTTACATTCAAAGCAATCAGTTATAAGCATGTGCAATAAATCCAGACGGGAAATTGATAAATTGATCCACATTTGAGGCTTTATTTTTTATTGTCAAGAGTATTTTCAAAACTGAGTGATACAATATTAGGAGCTTTCTGAACTATATTCAACCTCCTCATTTGGTAGCACACCATAGTGTAAGAATGCCAAGTCAGCCTAGTTCCTATTACACGCTAACACTGGTAGGAAAGCTAAAAAGATCACGCAGATATACCACTAGTTAACAAGGTATTAATTTCTCCAATAATCTTGACAGGTCTTCCATTGAACATGGTTGAAAGAGTAATTTCACATAGTTTCTTCAGCTCCCTTGTTTTGCTTATTGCTACTTCCTGCAAATACAAGAGCGTCTTAATTCTCTGCTCATCGGGTTCAGGTCAATTAAATTAGAAATGTCAAATATCAATGCATGCACAAAATAGCAAGCTGAATGCACTCAACAAGATGGTGTTAAATCTGACTTCTGCCATTCAGCCAGCACAAACAAAATTAAATGAAGAGGTTTATTTCTGGAGCACAACACCATCAAAATATCTATCTTTGTAATCCATCCCCAATTCTTCCACATGATGATCCGCACTACAGAATCAACGGTTTAGAAGCTTCCTGAGATTATATTTAGGGAGCAGGGAAGGAGGGGAGGCAGGACCGCGGAAGAAACGGTGGGAAAATTGCAAGCAACAGAAAAATCCCATCAATTGGGATAATTGATCACTATCTTTGATGGAAATATGTTAGAATCTCACCAACTTCCTCCCAATTAGATGGTTAAAGCTAGTTACAACAGAAGGAAGCACTATTCCTCTCTTTCCCGTCTCTTTTTAAGTGCACTCTGTATTTGGGCTGCTATCTCACTATCTGAGGCTGTTTTTAAAAGTGTCTTCCACCATGACATAATATTGAGGAAAAATCCTCCTATACTGAAATGCAGCTCTGTTTTAATGTCTTCTTCCTCTAATTATATAGCACTCAACTTTCACTAAAAATCTTGTCCACGATGCACTAACATACATATAATATAACCATATATTTTATCTCTCCATCTATCATCAATGTTGCATCCTTCTTACAAGAATAACTCACTGACCAAAATTATTGTGGACAGGCGAGGAAGGATGTTATGGGGAATTCGATAACTAAAAGTTGAAAGTTCAGATAAAATGTCATTTAATTGTGGACAACCTAAATTACCAAGTACACTACAAAGGAAAATACTCATTTCTCCGCTCACCTCAAAAGCCAAGAAGAATTAAGAGGAGATGGTAGCACCTACAAAACATCACTCATTAATAAATTCAGTACACCATCTCACCAAGTTGCCTTCAAATTCTCAAAATGCTATCAAATCATGATTCCTTAGTTTCTTAACCAAAATTCATCATATAAATTTAGTAGATTATCCTTCCATAACATCCTTTCTAGAACACTAACCACTCTCGAGTCTCGAGTCTCGAATCTAACAATTGATGTACGGAACCAGAAACGGAGAACACAATACTCACTTGCTTTGGCCAAGATGAAGACATCGAATTCTGCAGCTCCATTCGTTTTGCAGACAAGTCTCTCAATCCGTCTTTCAGCTTTACTTCATGATGCTTTTTTTCCTCCAAGTTACGCACTAGCCTGTCTAAGAATCTGTAGGAAATGAAATAGATTACAACTCTAGGTCCAAATATCTCACAAAAATCTTTGATGATAGGTAAAGCATAAAAATATGACCGATCTGAAGATTTAATATAGAAAAAGGCAGAAGGCTCAATTAAATGTGCAAACAAAGCTGACTGACAATCATGATGGAAATATCAATACATACTTTCTTTCTGAAACCTGTTAGGGGGTGAGGCTAGATACAAAAGGAAAAAAATACAGAACCGTCTAAAGAAGTATCGAAGCACCTTTTTGAATTCAGAATCATGATCAAGTCTCTTGATTTTTTGTTTGTTAGCAAGGATATGGCTGATGAAACGTCATATATCATTTTCTGAATGTTATCGGAAGAATACTGCTGCAGCACAAATGGAGCAACTGCCTGAACTTGATGTTGCAAAGACAAAGTATCTTCATTGGTAAGCTCAATCCGCCGCTGATTTAAAAACGCCTTAATCTGATGAGACGGTACAATTAGAACAAGAAGAAACACCTAGATTAGTTCTATATCCATCCCTTTGTATTTGCCAGATTGAAAGAAAAAATCATAATTTAAGAGTGAGACAAGCTTATGGAAATTTGTAACAGAAACAAATAATTACCTCAAAGAGATCATCAAGAATTTTATTCCTGAATTCCGTATCCAAAAGCGGACTTCTGTCACCGGAGACTTGAGCATCACCTGAATTATTTAGGGCAGATGTTTGAGTTTCCTCTGTATTACATATACCAGAATCTTCTTTCCATTCCAATTGAGGATTATCAACACTAACATCCCAAGATATTCCCGAAACCTCGACATCAACAGACCCTCCACCAGTCGATGCAGCCTGGCCAAACTTTTCATTCTCATTTTCCGAAGAATCTTGCAGAATATCATTAGCATTTATAATTTCATAAGGACCCAACCCATTAGCAGCAGCATCAGTCTCTTCAATGGCACCAATATCCCAGTCAATCTGAGCACTATCTAAGGAAATATCCCAATCAATGCCATCTGCCCCAGTGCTCATGGTTCCGCAAGTATCAAAATTTTCATTAAGGTTGGACACAGCAGTTGCGGACTCAACAAAATCAGATCCCATAGTGACATTAAGTGTTGGAGGGTTTTCAATGATATTCTTAAGGTTTGGGACCACAGTACCCGATGTACACTGCAAAACGCATATGAGACTATATTAGGAACAGACATTATTATCATCATAAACCTATCCTTCTTAATAAACACACCATGGTAGCTTTATTCACTAATCAATGACAAGCAACAAAATTTGGAAGAAAAAAGAAAAACAGTCAGCTTACATTATTATCGGAATGAAGTTCCATAACAAAACTGGAGTAGTACTCAATAGCTTGTGCAACAGAATCACCACTTATGATTTCCATAATATCACTGAAGGTGTTTGGGAGAGATTTTGTAGCACTTTCTAAGAGTTCTAATCTCACGTTATTCCCCTAAAAGCAAAAATTTAAAAAAATGCTGTCAGTATCATGATGAAAAATCATCTCAAAGGAGTCAAGAACTGAGGTTTAGTAATACAGCCCAACATATAAAACACACACCTCCAATCCTAGTTCTTGACAAGCTTCTGCATACTTTGCTGCTGATAAAGCTGCACTTTTTTTGATATCAGCTTCCTTGCGATCAAGCTCTGCAAGCTGTTGCTGAGTCTTCTGGACCTGCTTTTTTAGGTAAGGGCTTCAAGTTGAGACAAAAATCAATCACCATCCACACTAAACAAGATCGGCAGGGAAATTTTTTTGGCTCATAATGATGGAGTATGAGAATTTGAGCTTACATCTCATAATTAACATTTTGGGCCATGGTTTGAGCAGCCTCACCAAGGAATATATGATCCTTCTCAAATGCCTGGACAATTGCTTCCCATACACCCTGTCATCAAAGACACAAAATAATTTAGCAATATGATTTCAGGTGAACTAAATACTGCTGAGCAGTTAGGAGAGAAAATAAGAACTTACAGCAGTGCCTGAAAGCCGACCAAATATGTTCCTGCTCTCCGGAGTGGAACGCAAAAGAATTTCATATATTTTTTTGGCTTCCAAGTAATCAATCCCTGGAGTAAAAAGGAGGAAAAAACAACGTCATGCACATCAACTATAGGGACAAGTCTAATATCTCTAAGCTATATGATTAAAGGGCATTCAACTAAATACATAACTTTCCACCTTTACTAACAGCTGCTTTATAGAGATAGAAGTATAAAAATACTGAAAAAATTGCTCAAATCTTGAACATAAAGAGCAAAACCTAAGAAATTGACAAAACCTTCAACCCAATAGAATGCACTTGCTACTATAGGGACGCATAAATACTTCTTTACCAGCTTCTTTGCATTCCAAGCTTTCAATACTATCTTAGAAATCTCAATAGAGCTATTTTGATGAAATTAAAAAGAAGACGAAGAAAAGGTCTGATGTTTTGAGCGCATGGTATGAATTACACCAGAAGAAATTTGTACCAGTTATTATCTCAAAGACTCGAACACAAAAAGAAATTAGCAAATGGCAATACAAATTTAGAAAACATGAGACACAAACTACTTAGAGGTCAAGCATTCCTTCTCCTCAAGGTAAAATAAATTATATATGTACACTGGGGGCTTGTTTAGATGGTGGGGGTTGGGGGGTTTAAAAGTTATGAGGGTATTACAAAACAAAAACAAATCTCAATAGAGGATAATTGTTTGGGCATACAATTATTGTCAACTATTTCTTCTCTCATCACTCCCCTCTTTCTCCACCTATGTTTTAAGCTAAGAATTATGTTCTTAGTTTGACAGTTATTTACTTTATGTTTGTTTTATTAATTTGACTTTCGATTACATATATGGATGGCCAAGAATAATATTTTGAGAATTCTTCTCCTCTAATTATTGAAGCTTGAATTTGGAAATTACTAATTTGCAAGTAATCAACTTTTCAGGAATTATGAAGAAAAAATTCAACTGAAATCATCAAGCACTTTTCCAATTTCAGCGTTGCCCACAGAAGCAATGGTGGTCGTGCCCAATAATAACTGTGTAATATTCCCTGATACACCAAATCCACATTTAAGAGAAATTACCCCATTATTTATTCCTCCACTCCTCCAGTAATTTTTCTCCCCATAAAACTTCTCCAAGCACGAAAAGCCTTGAATGGATGAAAGAAACAAGGCAGAAAAAGGAGGCTCCAGAAAATGGCCTCCTTTTAATTTTGCAGGGTAATTACTTGGATAAATATAAACATCGTAACTTAATTACCAGATGACCTAATGCCATAATCTTACAAAAAATTAAATTACCCCATACATAACCTACTTGTTGGGCATGCTGCACAACAAAACAAACAAGTAGTTCTCGAAGTTAGAAAAAAGTCAACCATACCCCCAAAGGATACATTCAACTTCTTCTACTGAACAATCCCCCCCCCCCCACCCCACCCCCCCATGGGAAAAGATTTTGTACAGCCTATAAAGTAGAAGACATTGCCACAGTAAACGCAAACTCCATGTTACATCAGACCAAGTACTGGACCCAGAAGTTCAACCAACTTTGATCACAAAACAGCATGCAAATACTCCAACCATTTCACCATCTCACAAAATCCCATCTGACCTATCAAATATACACGAATAATCCCAACTTCTATAACTCTGCATGAAAACATTGACAGCTCGTTTTGTAGCCGTCATAAATGGTGTCGAGGGGAATGAACTTGTATGTAAATTTGTAAGGAAAATCAACATTCATTCCCATGGTAATGCTACTTACTCAAAAAATATCTATTTTTCTTCATAAATTTTCATTACCATCCATTACCATTTGAGGAGTGGTATTGAGTGAGAATGCAAATTTATGAAGGAAAAGCCATGTTTGAGATAGGTTTCATTACCATGGACATTAAGAAGTTATTTTTCTTGCCAAATAACACTTAAATTTATTCCCATTCCCACCATTTATTTCCGGCTACTAAATGAACAAACAACCAAAAGAACAACCAATGTGGCATTTTTTGCATCTGAGGAAATATTACAAGTTCAAAAAATCTTTTATTTAAAGCATAATGATTTCGATGATGTGCTTTCTTTCAGTCATCAGCAAAACTTAATAGATAAAAAGCTGCTCAAACAATGCATTACTTGCATAGTTCCTCCAAAAAGAATTACGAAATTTGTAAATTATCATGAGACAATGTTCCTTAAACCTTATATTTTCCAAATAAAACCACAAAATCAGAAGAAAAAAAATCTTCAAAAAAAAAAAACTCTTAACAGACAATTAAACCAAATTCCAGCAACATCAAAAGACAAAAGGGCAGTCAATAAATAAACAATCGATTTTAATTTTAAATTGTTGGGGAAAAACCGAAATTAATTTTAACAAAACATCAACAAACCTTCAGAATCAAGAGTATGGAAATAGGGATCAACATCTTTGGGAAGCGATGCAAAGGCAGATATAATCTTAGCTCTAATTCCACTCAATCGTTTTCTCCAGTCCGCGGGGATTCTCTTCCGATCCACCAGCCATTCTTCAATTTCAACAAGATTAAAATTTATAATCAAACACTATAATCAGATAAAATTCAATGAAATGTTGAATGAAATTTGAGAAAATTGATTATGATTAATAAACTAACCTCCAAGTCGGGAGAAAGAGATATCGATCGGAAGATTTTGAATGTCTTCTTGAGACTGCATTTGGGGTTTTGGTGTGTTTTTAGGGATTGATTTCAGTTTCCACAGTTTCTGCGACTCTTGATTTTACTAAACTTTCATGAACAACTTCACTAGTCAAATTGGGCAAACTAGCGGTTTGGATTGTAGTTGTTCGAGTCTATTCGGGTTTGGGTCATGTTCAAAATACTTCAAATGATGAATCATTGGTTAGTTAAGATTGTGTTCGTGAGCTTGGCTAGGTGCATATCTTTACGTGGTGTGAAAACATAACAACCAACAATAAGACAAAACAGGGAAAGGAGCAAGAGGTAAAGATCGCAAATATGATGGTGCAGGGGTGTGCACAGTGCTCTTGGTGCACTGGTGTCCAAACGACATGCAATAAATATAAAACGCGGATATCTTGTTGAATCCGGAGAAGAAAAGAACAAACGTTGTTCTTTTGTTAAAAAAAGAACAATGACTGCTCTGTCCCTTTTTTTTCGTTCTTTTATTTTTCACTCCATTTTTCTGGTATATATACCTTCTTTTTTATAATTTTCGAATCAGAATTTGTGAAGAGGAGAGAGAAAAACTATGGAAAGGAGAGAGAAACTGTGAAGAGGAGAGAGAAAGTAATGGAAAATTCTCAGATATTGGTTGATTTTTCTACTTTAATATCAAATTCTATTGATTCTTTTTCTTCAAATTTGAATTTCTCTGCTGATAATCCGATTTGTGAAGGTAATTTTTCAATTTTTTAAAACGAATTACTTATTTATGATGATTTTGATTTCCATGTTCATTATTTTCATCATTTCAATTTATTTTGATTTTTTTGATCATTTCGATTTCTGCATTTCTCAAAAACCTTGATTAATGTATTTTGTTTCTATATTTTGATAATTTTGATGATTAATGTATCTTGATTATATATTTCTGATGATTTTGATTTCTGTTCTTTTTTCGATTTTATATGTTCTTTTAGTCTTATCTTTTGTTCTTTTATGTATTGGTTCTCATATATGTATTAAGCGATTGTAATAATACAGAAAATAATTATTGAACATGTTGTTCTTTTTTGCTTTAGCTTGTTGTTCTTTGTTCTTTTTTGCTTTAGCTTGTTGTTCTTTTGATATTACACACTTCAGATCAAATTGTTCTTTTACCATTTTTGTTGTTCTTTTATCTTTTTTGTTGTTTTTTTTTCACATGGTTAAAATAAGTGTTCTACATGATATGTTCTTTTCTGCTATTTTTAATGTTCTTTTTCTTTACTTTATTATGTTCTTTTATGCTCTATTGTTGTTCGTTTTTTTATTGGTAATGTTGTTTTACATGGTTAAAATAAGTGTTCTACATGATATGTTCTTTTCTGTATTTATAATGTTCTTTTTCTTTATTTATAATGTTCTTTTAGGTTCATCCTCTTTTTGTTCCTTTGAGGAATTGCTCTGTTTATTCAGCCTCTCTTCTTGTTCTTTCAGCTGTTTTTGAAGATTTAACATCATTTGTTGTTGGTCAAGTAAAAGCTTCCTTTGCTCTTCAATACTGTACTTTTTGAAAAAAGAACAAACATAAAAGAACATTAAGATTTATATCTAATAAACATAAAAGAACAGAACAACAAAACCTAAAAAAAAAAAAAAACAAGTGCACCGTTCTTATCATGAACATGGCTTGTATTTCTTCTCCTCCCCCCTCTTTTTTTTTATTTTTTTTATTTTTCATTTTCTATATATATAATATTTCTCCTATTGGATTCATAACTTCTCATTTTAGAAACACATTCTTGAGAGAGAAAGAGGAGAGCTTTTAGTTTCTCCCAACAAAAGAGAGATTTTATGAGAGAGAAAGTTCAAAACAAAATTTCTCCTCCTTCTTTCTCTGAAATGTGATTTTAATTGAATTACGTTTACAAAAAACTAGTTTATTAAGCGAAATACTATTTCAATTTCGCTATTTTTTGAATTTTTTATTCATTCAAAGAGGTTTATGTTGTTGATGAAGGTGCATCGGGTGATTAAGGTAAATTTTCTCGTTCTTAATTCTATGTTCTTTTTAAATTTTAATGTTCTTTTCTTATAACTTTCTATTTCTGTGGCATCAAAACAGTGTGTTCTTTTTTAGAATCAGCAATTGTTCTTTTTACATATTTATAGTGTTGTTTTCAGATATCTTTTGATAAATAAAATAACGGAATTAGAACATAAATTGGTTGAAAAAGAACATTTCCAGAACTTAAAAGAACAAGAAAAAATATAGATCTGGTTTTAAAGTTCATCAAAGGTTCGTTGTTTTATTTTTTAATTAGAACATAAATTGGTTGGAAAAGAACATTTCCAGAACTTAAAAGAACAAGAAAAACTATAAATCTGGTTTTAAAGTTCATCAAAGGTTCGTCGTTTTATTTTTTTAATTAGAACATACTGTAAATTGGTTGGAAAATAACATTTCCAGAACTTAAAAGAACAAGAAAAAATATAACTGCTTTTTATATTTGTACCTTTTGTCTGATTTGTCAATATTAGTGTTCTTTTTGTTAGTGTTCTTTTTGTTAATGTTCTTTTGTTAATGTTCTTTTTTTTTGCGGTTTTTATTTTTATTGCGTTTTATTGTTATTTATGTGCGTTTTGGGACAGGTGCACCAAGAGCACCATGCACACCCCTGCACAATCTGAGCGTTGGGTAAAGATAAGTACGAGGCAGTGTTTATCAAACACCTTGGTTTGGTGTTTAGGAAAGATAAGTAAATAAAAATTAATAAAAGAGGTAGAAAGATGAGTGAGAAAGAAAGAGAGAATGAAACACAAAAAAATTGGTGTTCATGAACACCAAATGGAAACCAAAATTTTGTATGGAGAGATTGACATGTGTCGGGACCAAAATTATTGGTTTTCCTTTTTATTTTTATTGCAATGTGATTTATGTCATAGATTTGTTGTGAAAAATACATACCCATTGCAAATTTACAATACCTATAAAATGAATATTACGGAGTACAGTTGGAAGTAAAGCTTGAAAAAGAAGTTCGTCCGGTGGTCATCGGGCGGATGGCGCCCGACCGGGCGCGCGTACAATGTCAAAATGGGCGAGTAATTTTCCCGATCGGATTTTAACAGATCCTGGATTAAACGGGAACTGTTTGAAACGGTTTCGGGTATTAACGGGTACAGGTTTAAACGGGAACGAGTTGAAAAGGGGTTGGGTTTAAACGGATTTGGAATCATATCGGTCATCTTCATATCAGATCGGGTAAATCGGGTCTGAATGTAATGGGACAATTTTCGCCGAATTTGGGTTATTATCGGTTCGGCTTAATATCGTATCGGGCTATTTATAATCATAATAGTAATATTTCAATAATAATAATAATAAGGATAATAATAAGAATAATAATAATATTATTAAGAAGAAGAAGAATAATAATATAAGAATAATTATTTAATTATTAATTATTATTTTTATCATTTATTATTATTATTATTTATTATTATTATTATTATTATTATTTATTAATATTATTATTATTTATTGTTATTATTATTATTATAATATATTATTATTTATTATTATTTATTATTATTTATTAATATTATTATTATTATTTATTGTTATTATTATTATTATTATATATTATTATATATTATTTATTTATTTATTTATTTATTATTATTATTATTATTATTATTATTATTATTATTACTATTATTATTACTATTATTATTGTTGTTGTTGAATCTTATTGGAACTTATTGGAACTTATTGAAATTTATTGGAACTTATCTAAACTTATCTGAACTTATTGGAACTGAAACTTTTTTTTTTAAGGTGAACAGAATGCACCCTAAGAGGCTTAGAGTAGAGACTACCTATGGACCGGATTTCTTTACCCTTTTTCTTGTTGAAGACTTTGATGTGGATTGTTGAGTGAAATTGTTGTTTCTTTGTTTCTCTTAGAAGAAGACCCAAAGACTTATAGTGAAGCTATGAAATCCATAGATGTTAGTTTTTGGAAAGAGGCCATTAAAAGTGAGTTAGACTCAATCATGTCTAATCACACTTGGGACTTATGTGATTTGCCTAAGGGGTCTAAACCCATAAGTTGTAAATGGATCTTTACTAAGAAGAAGAAATCCGATGGCTACCAATTGAGGTTGGCATGAGTGGTTAAGGGTCTCTTTCTCCTTAACCAAGATCTCGGGTTCAAGCCTTGTGAATGGAAAAAACCTCAACTGGGAGGGATGCTGCCCATCGAGGTACCCATGCAAACTCCAGCGAGATTATTCCACCCGTCGAAGGCGGTGGGAACTCCTCATAGTAGAACCAAAAAAAGAAATCCGATGGCTCTACTTATAAGTTTAAGGCTAGACTTGTTATTAAAAAAGGGAATAGACTTTTTCGATACCTACTCACCCGTGACTAAGATTGCCACCATTAGGACTTTGGTTGCTTTAGCGGCAATTCATGACTTAGTGGTCCATCAAATGGATGTTAAAACAACCTTTCTTAATGGTAATCTTGATGAGGAAATTTACATGACTCAACTGGAAGGGTTTGTGGTTAAGGGTCAAGAGCATAAGGTGTGTAGGCTTCAGAGGTCTTTGTATGGTTTGAAACAAGTTCTTAAGCAAAGATATGAAAATTTTGATAGTACTCTTAGGGGTGATGGTTTTGTGACTAATTCTTCGGACTATTGTGTGTATTCTAAAGTGTTAAGATTTTCTGTCTACTAAGTTTGAAATGAAGGACTTAGGCGAAGCCGGTGTGATCCTTGGTATCCGGTTGACCAAATCCAAGGCTGGGTTCTCAATGAGTAAATCTCATTATGTGGAGAAAATCTTGAAGAAGTTAGATTGCTATGATATAGAGCCATGTAAGACTCCTTATGATACAAGTGTAAAGCTTACAAAGAATAAGGGTCCAAGCGTGTCTCAAGAGCAATATGCCAAGGTAATAGGAAGTGTGATGTTTTTGATGAATTGCACACGTTCCGATATTGCCTATGCGGTAAGTAGATTAAGTCGATATACTCATAATCCTAGCAGTGAACATTGGAATGCACTTCATCGTTTTCTTAGGTACCTAAGGGGTACCATGGAGGTATGTTTGCATTTTAATCGCTTTCCTAATGTTTTGGAAGGTTATTGTGATGCTAATTGGGTGTCCGATAATGATGAAGTTGCTTTTACCATGGCTATGTGTTTATGTTGGGTGGAGGTGCTATTTCATGGAATTCCGCAAAATAACCATGTCTAGCTCGCTCCACCATGGAATCTGAATTCATTGCTCTTGAGTTGGCAGGTCAAGAAACGGATTGGTTAAGGAGCCTCCTAGCCGATATCCCATTGTGGGGGGAGCGAACTTCCCTGATATCCTTGCATTGTGATTCCCAAGCAGCGATTGGTGTGGCTAATAATAGAAACTATAATGGTAAGAAGAGGCACATACGCCTTAGACATAGTTCGGTGAGGCAACTACTCAAAAATGGTGTGATTGCATTGAACGATGTAAGGTCCGAAAGAAATTTGGCGGATCCTTTGACTAAGGGGTTGGCAAGGAACCAAGTTCTTGACTCGTCGAGGGGGATGGGGCTTAAGCCCATGAAGTTAATATGATTATCATTACTAATATTCCATCCCTATGACATTTTGTGGTTGTAATGCTTGTTGTAGGTTGAATTCGTCAGAATTCTTAATGGATTTATACTTACGTGGTAGGTGCTCTAGCTAAGCATTTGAGAAATCCATCGTTGTAATTTTTTTGTGGAGGTTGAGTTTGCTTACACTCTTAATGAATCCTAAGAGATGTTTGTGTTATTGAGAAGCACAAGGGATTCACCTACGTGGTTGTGAAGACTCGCCATCTTCTATGGAAACTTGGGCGATTTCCTAGAGCTTCCATGAGAACTAAGGTAAACGCATGGCTTAAAAAGCGTTCACTTTGCGGAGTTTACTAGATCTTTGGAGTGAGGTATGTGTTGTGGGGGGATTTGCTTAAATCTTAGAGTTTCAAGGTTAGTCGACTCTTTGATCAAAAGTTTAAGGGTTTCAAGGTTTGTCCACCCTTGGACTTCTAAGTCATGGTTCCACTTCACTAAGCATTTGGTTTCTACTTAAATGTAACACCAGATGTTATGTATTGATCTCCTCTTATGCCTAGAAATTTATATTCTTTCCATCATTTCTTTTTTGTATCTTTAGTGGGAAGTTGTTGGAAGTAAAGCTTGAAAAAGAAGTCCACCCGGTGGGCATCGGGTGGATGGTGCTCGACCTGGCGCGGGTATAATGTGAAAATGGGGGGTAATTTTCCCGATGGGGCAGTGGGCGCCCGATCGGGCGGACGATCGAGCGGATCACCGGGCGGATACCAAAAGACGTTTGTTGGACGTTGGTTTTGCTTCCTTGGGATTCGTTTTGTGGCAGCCTTATTAAGTATGTTTTAGGGGTTGTTAACCTTTCTGATTATGGTGAGTTAAGTGGGTTTAACTCCCTATTGATTAAGGGAGTTTTAACTCTTCATCATCATAGGTTAATTGTCATGATTAAGTTCATTGGATTCCTTTGAGTCCTTTGAATTCCTTGGGCTGTTTGATCTCTGTTAGGTTATGATTCATATGACAGTTCATAAATCATGCGGAAAAACCATAAAGCCAGGAAACATATTATTTACACATAATCATTTAGCATAGTTTAGATGCATACTCTTTGTTGCGTGCCTTCCCTAGCTGCGCCCGAACCGAACAAAAACAAGTCTTTAGGACTCCAAGTGTCGTCCCTCCGTAGATAGTCCACAGCACGTCCGGATCCGCCTTAAGATTGACCAACTAGAATCGCCCTTAAGGTTCTAATATTTTCGGTTAGGTAGGCAAGAATATTGGCTGATTTTTCTGCTTAAAAATCTTAGTTTTGAATACTTAAAACTTGTGTATAAATAATGACCCCTAGGCCTTTATTTATAGAGTTATGGAAAAGGAATCGTAATCCTAGTAGGATACGAATTAATTGAAATTAGAATCCTACATGAATTCTATTTAATTAATTTATCCAATTAGGAATAGGAATTTAATCATACACTAACTCTTGTAGATTTAGGAATCACGCATGAGCACAAACTCACACACACACGGCAGCCACAAGGGCTGCCCATGCGCGTGCGAGCAGCGGCCCACGCAGCGCGGCCCACGCATCCGTGGCCTTGGCGCGCGCTGGGCCTGCCTTGCGGTAGGCCTGGGCGCTGCCTTGGCTGGGCTTGTGGCGCGCGTGCTTGCTGGGCGATGGCCCGGCTTCGTGCTGGGCCTTCGTCCGGCAGGCCTCGTCCGATGCTAATTCGTACGATACGCTTCCGATTAAATTTCCAGTTCCGGAATTTATTTCCGATACGAACAATATTTAATATTTCCGATTCCGGAATTAATTTCCGTTTCGAACAAATATTTAATATTTCCGTTTCCGGAATTATTTTCCGATTCCGGTAATATTTCCGATTCTGACAATATTTCCGTTTCCGGCAATATTTCCGATTCTGGTAATATTTCCATTTCCAATAATATTTTCCGATACGTACCATGTTTCCGTTTCCGGCAACATCTACGACTTGGATAATATTCATATTTCCGATACGATCCATATTTCCGTTTCCGGCAATATCATCGTTTCCGGAGTATTCATTTCTTGCCTGTGACGATCTTAGCTCCCACTGAAACCAAGATCCGTCGGTTCCGAATATTCATAGATGGAGTATTTAATGCCATTAAATACTTGATCCGTTTACGTACTATTTGTGTGACCCTACGGGTTCAGTCAAGAGTAAGCTGTGGATTAATATCATTAATTCCACTTGAACTGAAGCGGCCTCTAGCTAGGCATTCAGCTCACTTGATCTCACTGAATTATTAACTTGTTAATTAATACTGAACCGCATTTATTAGACTTAACATAGAATGCATACTTGGACCAAGGGCATTATTTCCTTCAGTCTCCCACTTGTCCTTAGGGACAAGTGTGCATTTCCTAATTCCTTTGTCGCTCGATGCTTGCTCTTGAACATAAGGTAAGAGTTGTCATCCATATTATGTCCAGAGGCGTTCCTCGGTTTCAGAGTTCAACTGATCAAATAAACAGATAATCATAGCCTATGATTCATCCGAGCACGGCCATGCATTTCACAGTTTCTAGCTCTCCGAGTGGCCTTGTACAACTTTTAAGCATCTCATCCCGATTTATGGGAGGACAATCCCAATCTTGCGATCTTGAGATTAGACTTCGTTTGATAGGTGATTACCTGAGCGTTGCCTTTATAGCCTCCTTTTACGGTGCGACGGTTGGTCAACGTCAAAGCAACCAGTTCTCAAACAAGTAATCTCAAATCACTCAGGTATTGAGGATTTAGTGTCTAATAATTTAATGAAATTTACTTATGACAGACTTTCATCTCTTACAGTAAAGTTTCATAGGTCTTGTCCGATACTAGTCTTCCCAAAGTAAGTATCTATGCAAATGATTATGACATTGCCATGTCCACATAGTTCAAGAAACAGAACTACTAGTCATCTTGCATTCTAATCGTCTAACGTTTTCTATGCGTCCAATTTTATAGAAAACTCCGATTAGGGACCATTTTCAACCTTTGACATTCAAGTTCACTTGATAGACATTTCTTAGTCACAGGACTGGTCCTGACAGTCTATCTTGAATATATCGTCAAGTTGAAGGGACTCATCATTTAATAAACCACAAATTAAATGGAAAAATGAATTCCTTTCATTTATTGTGAATGATTAACCAATAATGTTTTACAAAGATTTAAACTCTAAAACTTTAAAACATTAAACAGAGACATCAAAGCCATTCTCCAATATGCTTGATTCCCATAGCTGCAGTGTGCGAGTTGTGCTTCGCTTGCGGCAGAGGTTTAGCTAATGGATCTGATATGTTGTCATCAGTTCCAATTTTGCTTATCTCGACTTCTTTTCTTTCAACGAACTCTCGTAGAAGGTGAAATCTACGAAGTACATGCTTGACTCTCTGGTGGTGTCTAGGCTCTTTTGCCTGTGCAATAGCTCCGTTATTATCACAATACAGGGCTATTGGTCCTTTAATGGAGGGGACTACACCTAGTTCTCCTATGAACTTCCTTAGCCATATAGCTTCCTTTGCTGCTTCATGTGCAGCAATGTACTCCGCTTCAGTTGTAGAATCCGCAATGGTGCTTTGCTTAGCACTTTTCCAGCTTACTGCTCCTCCGTTGAGGCAGAAGACAAACCCAGACTGTGATCTGAAATCATCTTTGTCGGTTTGGAAACTTGCGTCCGTATAGCCTTTAACAATTAATTCATCATCTCCACCATAGACCAGGAAGTCATCTTTGTGCCTTTTCAGGTACTTCAGAATGTTCTTGGCAGCAGTCCAATGCGCCTCTCCTGGGTCTGACTGGTATCTGCTCGTAGCACTGAGTGCGTACGCAACATCCGGGCGTGTACATATCATAGCATACATTATTGAACCAATCAATGATGCATATGGAATCCCATTCATTCGTCTACGCTCATCAAGTGTTTTTGGGCACTGAGTCTTGCTTAGAGTCATTCCATGAGACATGGGTAGGTAGCCTCGCTTGGAGTCCGCCATCTTGAACCTATCAAGCACCTTATTGATATAAGTGCTTTGACTAAGTCCAATCATCTTTTTAGATCTATCTCTGTAAATCTTGATGCCCAATATGTACTGTGCTTCTCCTAGATCCTTCATCGAAAAACATTTCCCAAGCCAAATCTTGACAGAGTTCAACATAGGAATGTCATTTCCGATAAGCAATATGTCGTTGACATATAATACTAGGAAAGCAATCTTGCTCCCACTGACCTTCTTGTATACACAAGATTCGTCCGCGTTCTTGATGAAACCAAAGTCACTGAATGCTTCATCAAAACGTATATTCCAGCTCCTGGATGCCTGCTTCAATCCGTAGATTGACTTCTTTAGCTTGCATACCTTTTTAGCATTCTTTGGATCCTCAAAACCTTCAGGCTGTGTCATAAACACAGTTTCTGTTAAAACGCCGTTTAAGAAAACAGTTTTGACATCCATCTGCCATATTTCGTAATCGTAATATGCAGCGATTGCTAACATTATTCGAATAGACTTTAGCATTGCAACTGGTGAAAAGGTTTCATCGTAATCCACACCGTGGACTTGCCTGTAACCTTTTGCAACCAATCTAGCTTTGAAAACTTCAAGTTTCCCATCCTTGTCCTTTTTTTCAGTTTGAAAACCCATTTGCTTCCAATGGCTTGGTAGCCATCTGGCAAATCGACCAAATCCCATACTTGGTTTTCAGACATGGAGTCTAATTCAGATTGCATGGCTTCTTGCCATTGCTTGGAGCTAGGGCTCGTCATAGCTTGCTTGTAAGTCGCAGGTTCATCACTTTCAAGTAATAGAACGTCATAGCTCTCGTTCGTCAAAATACCTAAGTACCTTTCCGGTTGAGATCTATATCTTTGCGATCTACGCGGGGTAACATTTCTAGATTGACCATGATTCTCACCAGATTCTTCTAAAGATCTCTGAGTTTCATCCTGAATGTCATCTTGAGCATTCTCTAGAGTTTGTTGTTCGACTCGAATTTCTTCGAGGTCTACTTTTCTCCCACTTGTCATTTTGGAAATGTGATCCTTCTCCAAAAAGACACCATCTCGAGCAACAAACACTTTGTTCTCAGATGTATTGTAGAAGTAATACCCCTTTGTTTCCTTTGGATAGCCCACAAGGATACATTTGTCAGATTTTGGATGAAGTTTGTCTGAAATTAATCGTTTGACGTATACTTCACATCCCCAAATCTTAAGAAAAGACACATTTGGAGGCTTTCCAAACCATAATTCGTATGGAGTCTTTTCGACAGCTTTAGACGGAGCTCTATTTATAGTGAGTGCAGCTGTATTTAGTGCATGTCCCCAAAATTCTAATGGAAGTTCGGCCTGACCCATCATTGACCTGACCATGTCTAGCAAGGTTCTGTTCCTCCGTTCTGACACACCGTTCCATTGTGGTGTTCCAGGAGGGGTCAATTCTGATAGAATTCCACATTCTTTCAGATGGTCATCAAATTCATAGCTCAGATATTCATCGCCTCTATCAGACCGCAGTGCCTTGATCTTCTTGCCTAATTGATTCTCTACTTCACTCTGAAATTCCTTGAATTTGTCAAAGGATTCAGACTTATGCTTCATTAGGTAGACATAACCATACCTACTGAAGTCATCAGTGAAAGTGATAAAGTAGCTGAAACCACCTCTAGCATTTGTACTCATTGGTCCACATACATCTGTATGGATTAAACCCAATAGTTCATTTGCTCTTTCTCCAACTTTAGAGAAAGGTTGCTTTGTCATTTTGCCAAGTAAACATGATTCGCATTTACCATAATCCTCTAAGTTAAATGGTTCTAGAATTCCTTCCCTTTGAAGTCTTTCTAAGCGTTTCAAGTTTATATGGCCTAATCGACAATGCCACAGATAGGTGAGATCTGAATCATCCTTTTTGGCCTTTTTGGTATTTATGTTATATACTTGTTTGTCGTGATCTAATAAATAAAGTCCATTGACTAATCTAGCAGATCCATAAAACATCTCTTTAAAATAAAACGAACAACTATTGTCTTTTATTATAAAGGAAAATCCCTTAGCATCTAAGCAAGAAACTGAAATGATGTTTTTAGTAAGACTTGGAACATGGAAACATTCTTCCAGTTCCAAAACTAGCCCGGAGGGCAACGACAAATAGTAAGTTCCTACAGCTAATGCAGCAATCCGTGCTCCATTTCCCACTCGTAGGTCGACTTCACCCTTGCTTAACTTTCTACTTCTTCTTAGTCCCTGTGGATTGGAACATAAGTGTGAGCCACAACCTGTATCTAATACCCAAGAAGTTGAATTAGCAAGTATACAGTCTATAACGAAAATACCTGAAGATGGAACGACTGTTCCGTTCTTCTGATCTTCCTTTAGCTTCAAGCAATCTCTCTTCCAATGCCCCTTCTTCTTGCAGTAGAAGCATTCGGATTCAGAAGTGGGTTGACTGACCTTCCTCTTTGCAGATTTGGCGCCAGTTTGCTTAGTTGGGCTGGCCTTGTTGCCACCTTTCTTAGCATTCCTCTTCTTTCCAGATTTCTTGAACTTGCCCCCACGCACCATAAGCACATCCTGCTTATCACTTTTGAGCGTCTTTTCAGCGGTCTTCAGCATACCGTGAAGCTCAGTGAGCGTTTTGTCCAGACTATTCATACTGTAGTTCAGTTTGAACTGATCATACCCGCTATGAAGAGAATGGAGGATGGTGTCTATAGCCATTTCCTGAGAAAATTGCTGATCCAGCCGACTCATATTCTCAATGAGTCCAATCATTTTGAGAACATGTGGACTTACGGGCTCGCCTTTCTTAAGCTTGGTCTCAAGAATTTGCCTATGAGTCTCGAATCTTTCGACTCGAGCCAGATCTTGGAACATGTTCTTCAACTCACTGATGATTGTGAAAGCATCTGAGTTGATGAACGTTTTCTGCAGATCCGCACTCATGGTGGCGAGCATTAGACATTTCACATCTTTGTTGGCATCAATCCAACGATTGAGGGCTGCCTGAGTGACCCCGTCGCCTGCAGCTTCGGGCATCGCCTCATCTAGGACATACTCCTTTTCTTCCTGCATAAGAACTATTTGCAAGTTCCTTTGCCAGTCAAGGAAGTTTTTCCCGTTCAACTTCTCCTTTTCGAGAATTGATCGAATGTTGAATGAATTGTTGTTTGCCATATTAAAAACTACAATTGAAAAGAATAAACAAATAAATAACCATTCACAGTTTCTCTTAATAAACTTAAATTCTAGCATACATGCATAATTCAATGTTTATTAAGCATTTTATTCAAGTTATGTGTTCCGGCAGGTGTGAATAAAATGATTCCAAGATCCTAAAATCATTGAAGAACTAAGCACAGTTTGTCGACTTAATTCTAGAACATCTTAGGTAAGCAAAAGCCTTTTGCTAATAGTCTAGAAACTATTCTTGGTTGATAGGTACGTCTAAGAACTTATTAGGTAAACCTATCGAATTTGCCACGACATAAAAGGACTCCTTACTTATATCGTTGAGTTTCACCAAAACTAACATGTACTCACAATTATTTGTGTACCTTGCCCCTTTAGGACCAATAAGTAACACCTCGCTGAGCGAAAACTATTACTAGATTGATTTAAAGGATATCCAAGCAAGTGTATATTTTGGCATGGCACCTTTTAACTCAATTTTTAAGTTTGGAACTTAAGGCTCTTACTATGTTGGTTAGATTTTAAGTGAACTAAAATCCTTAATCATGCAACATAATCAAGCTTTTGATCTCATGCATTTTAAGACATATTTAAAACAATAAATAACTTAAAACATGCATAAGATATTTGTGATCTAGTATGGCCCGACTTCATCTTGAAGCTTTGACTTCAAAGTCCGTCTTGAAAATCTCCGTGGGAGGCACCATTTTCTTCAAATAGGATAAGCTATAACTAATTACAACTATTTGATGGTTCGCAGACCATATTTGAATTGAAAAATAACTTTGGTACTTTAGACCAATTACATTCAAATTAATGGTACGCAGACCATATTTTCTATCCTATTTGGGCCATACTAGTCACTTCATAACCTGCAAAACAGTACATGTACAATATATACCATTCACCCATTCATTATCATGAATGGCCCACATAGCTGGTTAGTAAAACACATTATGCATCACGTAAACATTTGCAGCAATTAATCAAGGGCACCAATAATCTACCAATTATTCAGTCCTTATTAATTCTAATCAAGTTGTTTTAACCTTAAGGATTTGTAGACCTAATCAAGAGTTTATGACTAAAAAAGCGCTCCCACTTAAACCAATAAATTCATATGCTTTACCAATTTTAAACATAAAAATGTATTTCTAGTCTAACCGGAAACATACAAATTTAATTAAAATTTAAAGCTCATATAAATTTATAAT
This sequence comes from Spinacia oleracea, assembly GCF_020520425.1. Classification (NCBI taxonomy): domain Eukaryota; kingdom Viridiplantae; phylum Streptophyta; class Magnoliopsida; order Caryophyllales; family Amaranthaceae; genus Spinacia; species Spinacia oleracea. The sequence continues at coordinate 38,528,389 of NC_079489.1, read as the reverse complement.
TGAATCCAAAAAGTTTAATTTAATTTCAGTCGCATTTAAATTAATTCATGATTTTAATTTTAGTAAAATAATTAGAATAAATTACATTTATTATAATTATAATATTCAAAATTAAAATCCAAGAAAATAATTTAAATTATTAATTTTAAAATTAATTAAAATGACGTGAACTGAAATTTTCAAATTAAACATTCAAAACGATCTAATCGTAACGCAAACACCCTACGCGTTGCACGCCCATGGGCCGTACGCACACAGCCATTGCTGGCCATGTGCGCGCAGCCCATGCGCTCGTCGCATAGCTGCTGCTTCCCTATCGCAAGCCTCCGCACGCATTGGTGCTCGCTGCGCGCGCCAGCGCTCATCGCACGCGAGCTATCGCTTGCAGTGCGCGCGCGCGACATCGCTCGCTGGGCGCGCGACATCGCTCGCTGGGCGCGCGAGCCATCGCTCGCTGGGCGCGCGACATCGCTCGCTGGGCGCGCGACATCGCTCGCTGTGCGCGCGAGCCATCGCTCGCTGGGGCGCGACATCGCTCGCTGGGCGCGCGACATCGCTCGCTGTGCGCGCGAGTAATGCTGGGCGCAGCGCTCGTGGCACGCGAGCTTGCGCTCGCTGCGCGCGAGGTTGCGCGCTCTTGTGCGAGGCAGCGCGCGTTGTGGCGCAGCTCGCTTGCTGCCCACACGCGACTGCCTTGGCTCGCTCTTCGCCCATGCCCATTCGTTCATAGCTCGTGGCACACGACACAAGGCAGGGCTGCTGCCTTGTGCTCGTGCACTACGCCCTTGCTCATTGCATTCGTGCCGCACGGGCGACGAGCTCCCTTGCTCGTCGTCGCATGCCCGCATTATACAACACCGCTTAAGGGTAACACGAAGCGTCCATTGCTTCGTGCGTGCAAGTTATATGAACGAATCGCATAAAATTTAAAATTTATATTTAAAATTAATGACAAATTAATAAATAATATTAATTTCATAATTTTAGGGCGAAAAAATCGAAAATTTATTATCCAATTGATTTCCGATTGATATGGATTCAAGTTTAGGTCATAAAAATTTAAAATTTATCGTAAATTTACAATTTTTATGGTGGTTTTTAATCATAGGTTTCTAATTAAATTACAATTAATTATGAAAATCAAATTAATTCTAAATTATTCTAATTTTCAACAAATTAATCATAATTAATAATTAGATTGCATAATTAACAAGACTAGGCATTCAAACTTGTTAAACATATGCAGTAGGTCAATCAAAAATTCAAGATTTATCAACAAGAATCGCAAATATTTAATTTAACATCTTAATTTTACGAAATTTTGCATTCGAAAAACTAAAACCTTCGAAAAGTCATAGTTAGGCTTCGAATTTGAGAATTCTGGGTTCGGCAGAAAAATACCTTTTTTGTCAAAATTTTAGAATGCCTTTTACATGCGGAATTGACACAAAAATCACTCGATTTGGATGAGTAACGAAGAAACTGCCGAAAAACTGCGTACGTATAATTAAATAAACGCAATTTGCAATTAATTAACAATTACGAAAATTAATCACCCCTTTTAATTCTTGCAAATTTGTAATATTTAACCATGTTCATGCAATTTAGATTATGAAAATAATAAGGGGCTTCTGATACCACTGTGAGGTTATGATTCATATGACAATTCATAAATCATGCGGAAAAACCATTTAGCCAGGAATACATATTATTTACACATAATCATATAGCATAATTTAGATGCATACTCTTTGTTGCGTGCCTTCCCTAGCTGCGCCCGAAACGAACAAGAACAAGTCTTTAGGACTCCAAGTGTCGTCCCTCCGTAGATAGTCCACAGCACGTCCGGATCCGCCTTAAGATTGACCAACTAGAATCGCCCTTAAGGTACTAGAATTTTCGGCACTCTTAGGTAAGAAATATGGCTGAATTTTTCTCTCAAAACTCACTTTGAATACTTGAATTTTTCTTTTAAAATATGTGACCCTAGGCACGTATTTATAGAGTTATGGAAAGGGAATTGTAATCCTAGTAGGACATGAATTAATTAAACTTAGAATCCTACAAGAACTCTATTTAATTAATTTTATCCTTTTAGGAATAGAAATTTAATCATGTACTAATTCTAATAGTTTTAGGAATCGTGCATGAACACAAACTCACACACACACGGCAGCCACAAGGGCCGCCCATGCGCGTGCGTGCGAGCAGCAGCCCACGCAGCGAGGCCCACGCAGCCGTGGCCTTGGCGCGCGCTGGGCCTGCCTTGCGGTAGGCCTGGGCGCTGCCTTGGCTGGGCTTGTGGCGCGCGTTTGGCTTGCTGGGCGATGGCCCGACTTCGTGCTGGGCCTTCGTCCGGCAGGCCTCGTCCGATGCTAATTCGTACGATACGCTTCCGATTAAATTCCCGGTTCCGGAATTCATTTCCGATACGAACAATATTTAATATTTCCGATTCCGGAATCAATTTCCGTTTCGAACAAATATTTAATATTTCCGTTTCCGGAATTATTTTCCGATTCCGATAATATTTCCGACTCTGTCAATATTTCCGTTTCCGGCAATATTTTCGATTCTGGTAATATTTCCATTTCCGATAATATTTTCCGATACGTACCATGTTTCCGTTTCCGGCAACATCTACGACTTGGATAATATTTATATTTCCGATACGATCCATATTTCCGTTTCCGGCAATATCATCGTTTCCGGAGTATTCATTTCTTGCCTGTGACGATCTCAGCTCCCACTGAAACCAAGATCCGTCGATTCCGAATATCCATAGATGGAGTATCTAATGCCATTAAATACTTGATCCGTTTACGTACTATTTGTGTGACCCTACGGGTTCAGTCAAGAGTAAGCTGTGGATTAATATCATTAATTCCACTTGAACTGAAGCAGCCTCTAGCTAGGCATTCAGCTCACTTGATCTCACTGAATTATTAACTTGTTAATTAATACTGAACCGCATTTATTAGACTAACTATGACTTTAGAATGCCTTTTACATGCGGAATTGACACAAAAATCACTCAATTCGGATGAGTAACGAAGAAACTGCCGAAAAACTGCGTACGTATAATTAAATAAACGCAATTTGCAATTAATTAACAATTACGAAAATTAATCACCCCTTTTAATTCTTGCAAATTTGTAATATTTAACCATGTTCATGCAATTTAGATTATGAAAATAATAAGGGGCTCGTGATACCACTGTTAGGTTATGATTCATATGACAGTTCATAAATCATGCGGAAAAACCATAAAGCCAGGAAACATATTATTTACACATAATCATTTAGCATAGTTTAGATGCATACTCTTTGTTGCGTGCCTTCCCTAGCTGCGCCCGAACCGAACAAGAACAAGTCTTTAGGACTCCAAGTGTCGTCCCTCCGTAGATAGTCCACAGCACGTCCGGATCCGCCTTAAGATTGACCAACTAGAATCGCCCTTAAGGTTCTAATATTTTCGGTTAGGTAGGCAAGAATATTGGCTGATTTTTCTGCTTAAAAATCTTAGTTTTGAATACTTAAAACTTGTGTATAAATAATGACCCCTAGGCCTTTATTTATAGAGTTATGGAAAAGGAATCGTAATCCTAGTAGGATACGAATTAATTGAAATTAGAATCCTACATGAATTCTATTTAATTAATTTATCCAATTAGGAATAGGAATTTAATCATACACTAACTCTTGTAGATTTAGGAATCACGCATGAGCACAAACTCACACACACACGGCAGCCACAAGGGCTGCCCATGCGCGTGCGAGCAGCGGCCCACGCAGCGCGGCCCACGCATCCGTGGCCTTGGCGCGCGCTGGGCCTGCCTTGCGGTAGGCCTGGGCGCTGCCTTGGCTGGGCTTGTGGCGCGCGTGCTTGCTGGGCGATGGCCCGGCTTCGTGCTGGGCCTTCGTCCGGCAGGCCTCGTCCGATGCTAATTCGTACGATACGCTTCCGATTAAATTTCCAGTTCCGGAATTTATTTCCGATACGAACAATATTTAATATTTCCGATTCCGGAATTAATTTCCGTTTCGAACAAATATTTAATATTTCCGTTTCCGGAATTATTTTCCGATTCCGGTAATATTTCCGATTCTGACAATATTTCCGTTTCCGGCAATATTTCCGATTCTGGTAATATTTCCATTTCCAATAATATTTTCCGATACGTACCATGTTTCCGTTTCCGGCAACATCTACGACTTGGATAATATTCATATTTCCGATACGATCCATATTTCCGTTTCCGGCAATATCATCGTTTCCGGAGTATTCATTTCTTGCCTGTGACGATCTTAGCTCCCACTGAAACCAAGATCCGTCGGTTCCGAATATTCATAGATGGAGTATTTAATGCCATTAAATACTTGATCCGTTTACGTACTATTTGTGTGACCCTACGGGTTCAGTCAAGAGTAAGCCGTGGATTAATATCATTAATTCCACTTGAACTGAAGCGGCCTCTAGCTAGGCATTCAGCTCACTTGATCTCACTGAATTATTAACTTGTTAATTAATACTGAACCGCATTTATTAGACTTAACATAGAATGCATACTTGGACCAAGGGCATTATTTCCTTCAATCTCCTCCACTAATCCTATAAATACATGCTTCATTCCTTGTGTTGTCTACAGAAAAATCATTCCCTTATCATCTCTTTTTCTTCCTCTCTTTTGGGCATAAGTTCTAGTAACTCCATCTCATACCCAAGAGTACCATTGTGTGTTGAGAGTTGTGTAAACCTTAGGGAACGAATCGGTGAATGCAATTTTGCACCCCGGTTGCACTAAATCTCGTTTTCATGGCAATGGTTTGGTTTACACGGCACAACAAGTTCAGTAAGTCTTACTTTCTTGTTCTTCATTTTAGCCTTGAAAACACTTAAAATACAACAATTTGAAAACAAGATCATGTCTATTTTCATGGCTAACTCTATGTTGAACAAGACTCTTCCCGACCTTTATAAGTTGGAGCCTCTTGATGGCAAGAACTACAAGAGATGGTCACAAAAATTACTGATTTTTTTTGAGCAACTTGAAAACGATATGTACTCTATGAGGATGTGATTGAAGCAATTGAAGCAAGAAAGGCGGTAGCACCGGATCCCTCCCTTTCGGCGGAAGATGTCAAGAAGGCGGCCGAAGCATTGACCAAGAAGGAGAAAGACGACAAACTTGTTCGGGCTCACATTCTCCATCATGTGAATGGAATCTTGTTTGACCTCCTCATCACCAATCGGTCAAGCAAGTCCATTTGGGACACCTTGCAAAAGAAGTATGGAGCCGATGATGCCGGTAAGAAAAAGTATGTTGTTGGTAAGTGGATCAATTTCAAGATGGCGGATGACAAGTCCATCATGGATCAAGTCTATGATTATGAGAACATCATCACCGACATCTTGGGTGAAAGTATGAAGATGTGTGAAACTCTCCAAGCCAATGTACTATTAGAGAAATTTCCACCATCATGGAATGACTACCGCAACTCTTTGAAGCACAAGAAGAAGGATATGAACCTTCAAGAAATCATTGGTCATATGAGGACCGAAGAGGCTAACAGCCTCAAGGATAAGTTTGAATCTCTTTCTTTGAATTCTTCTAAAGATAATTTGGTTGAATCTAGTGCTCATATGGCTAAAAACTGGTTCAAATGGAAGAAGAAAAATCATTCAAAAAAAGGAAAATTCACTAACAACCACAAGATTCAAAAGACCAAAGGAGCTTGTTATGTGTGTGGAAAGATAGGACACAAATCCTAGCAATGTGACCATCGCCACAAGAGCAACTCCAATGGTGCCTCCCAAGCCAACCTTTTTAAAAAGAATGAGGTGATAGCCGCGGTGGTGGTTGAAGCCAACTTGGTGGAGAACAAGGTGGAATAGATCTTGGATACGGGATCATCAATACACTTTTGTGCTAACAAGGCTATCATGACGGACTTGGAGGATGCTACCGATGGAGACCATGTTTACATGGGAAATAGTAGCACCGCCGGAGTTCTTGGCAAAGGGAAGGTCCACCTTAAACTCACTTCCGGAAAAACTTTGTTTTTGAATAATGTCTTGTATGTTCCCTCCCTAAGGAGGAATCTTGTTTCGGGTGCCCTTCTCAACAAAGCCGGCCTAAAACTTGTCTTTGAGGCGGACAAGATTTTTATCTCTAATAATGAAGACTTTGTTGGGAAAGGCTACCTTAGTGAAGGCTTGTTTTTGTTTTATGTTTTGAACAATAATTAAGTACTTCTTCTATGGGTGGAGAAACTATTGTGTGTATTCTAAAGTGTTTGATCCCTCTTGTGTTGTTATTTGTCTATATGTTGATGACATGCTTATTATGGGCACTAACCTTGAGGTTGTGAATAACACTAAAGATTTTCTGTCTACTAAGTTTGAAATGAAGGACTTAGGTGAAGCCGGTGTGATCCTTGGTATCCGGTTGACCAAATCCAAGGCTGGGTTCTCAATGAGTAAATCTCATTATGTGGAGAAAATCTTGAAGAAGTTCGATTGCTATGATATAGAGCCATGTAAGCCTCCTTATGATACAAGTGTAAAGATTACAAAGAATAAGGGTCGAAGCGTGTCTCAAGAGCAATATGCCAAGGTAATAGGAAGTGTGATGTTTTTGATGAATTGCACACGTTCCGATATTGCCTATGCGGTAAGTAGATTAAGTCGATATACTCATAATCCTAGTAGTGAACATTGGAATGCACTTCATCGTTTTCTTAGGTACCTAAGGGGTACCATGGAGGTATGTTTGCATTTTAATCGCTTTCCTAATGTTTTGGAAGGTTATTGTGATGCTAATTGGGTGTCCGATAATGATGAAGTTGCTTCTACTATGGCTATGTGTTTATGTTGTGTGGAGGTGCTATTTCATGGAATTCCGCAAAATAACCATGTCTAGCTCTCTCCACCATGGAATCTGAATTCATTGCTCTTGAGTTGGCAGGTCAAGAAACGGATTGGTTAAGGAGCCTCCTAGCCGATATCCCATTGTGGGGGGAGCGAACTTCCCTGATATCCTTGCATTGTGATTCCCAAGCAGCGATTGGTGTGGCTAATAATAGAAACTATAATGGTAAGAAGAGGCACATACGCCTTAGACATAGTTCGGTGAGGCAACTACTCAAAAATGGTGTGATTGCATTGAACGATGTAAGGTCCGAAAGAAATTTGGCGGATCCTTTGACTAAGGGGTTGGCAAGGAACCAAGTTCTTGACTCGTCGAGGGGGATGGGGCTTAAGCCCATGAAGTTAATATGATTATCATTACTAATATTCCATCCCTATGACATTTTGTGGTTGTAATGCTTGTTGTAGGTTGAATTCGTCAGAATTCTTAATGGATTTATACTTACGTGGTAGGTGCTCTAGCTAAGCATTTGAGAAATCCATCGTTGTAATTTTTTTGTGGAGGTTGAGTTTGCTTAAACTCTTAATGAATCCTAAGAGATGTTTGTGTTATTGAGAAGCACAAGGGATTCACCTACGTGGTTGTGAAGACTCGCCATCTTCTATGGAAACTTGGGCGATTTCCTAGAGCTTCCATGAGAACTAAGGTAAACGCATGGCTTAAAAAGCGTTCACTTTGCGGAGTTTACTAGATCTTTGGAGTGAGGTATGTGTTGTGGGGGGATTGGCTTAAATCTTAGAGTTTCAAGGTTAGTCGACTCTTTGATCAAAAGTTTAAGGGTTTCAAGGTTTGTCCACCCTTGGACTTCTAAGTCATGGTTCCACTTCACTAAGCATTTGGTTTCTACTTAAATGTAACACCAGATGTTATGTATTGATCTCCTCTTATGCCTAGAAATTTATATTCTTTCCATCATTTCTTTTTTTTATCTTTAGTGGGAAGTTGTTGTAATTAAAGCTTGAAAAAGAAGTCCGCCCGGTGGGCATCGAGTGGATGGTGCTCGACCTGGCGCGGGTATAATGTGAAAATGGGCGGTAATTTTCCCGATGGGGCAGTGGGCGCCCGATCGGGCGGACGATCGAGCGGATCACCGGGGGGATACCAAAAGACGTTTTTTGGACGTTGATTTTGCTTCCTTGGGATTCCTTTTGTGGCAGCCTTATTAAGTATGTTTTAGGGGTTGTTAACCTTTCTGATTATGGTGAGTTAAGTGGGTTTAACTCCCTATTGATTAAGGGAGTTTTAACTCTTCATCATCATAGGTTAATTGTCATGATTAAGTTCACTGGATTCCTTTGAGTCCTTTGAATTCCTTGGGATGTTTGATCTCCTCCACTAATCCTATAAATACATGCTTCATTACTTGTGTTGTCTACAGAAAAGTCATTCCCTTATCATCTCCTTTTCTTCCTCTCTTTTGGGCATAAGTTCTAGTAACTCCATCTCACACCCAAGAGTGCCATTGTGTGTTGAGAGTTGTGTAAAGCTTAGGGAACGAATCGGTGAATACAATTGTGCACCCTGGTTGCATCGAATCTCGTTTTTAAGGCAGTGGTTTGGTTACCACGGCACAACAAGTTCCCTAATTCTTACTTTCTTGTTCTTCATTTTAGCCTGGAAAACACTTAAAATACAACAAGTACAACTCAATTTTTTTTTTATAAATGTCTTCATTTTTTTATGTTCTATAAATAGACACCAATATTGATCCACTTTAGATCACAAAAAAAATCTTAATTTTCTCCTCTCTTGTTTAACCTTAGATCACAAATCTCTCAAGGAAGACCTTATTGAAAATGTATGGCAAAAATGTAGACAAACTAGTGATTGGTTAGTTATATGTTAGTAGTATGCAATATCACTTATTTAAAGGTTGTAATGATTGAGTTTTTAGGTAACAAGTTAAGTTTATTATTGATATAAATTTTATACTTAACAAGTGAAGTTTTACTTGTTTAAGTTTTAAGTATTTTTTTAATTAAATATTTATTAGCCGATTATAAAATTTAATTAATAAACAATTAACATGCCACTAACTTAATTAATAATGATTAATTATGCCACTAATAATTTGATTATATACTTATCCATAACAATATCATGAGATATAAATGTAGGTGGGGTAAGATGATGTAGGAGAGAGATGATATTTTTGGTGTTTGATAAATGTTGTTGGTGTTGATTTTGGTGTTCGGGAGAGAGAAATGGAAAAATATTATATTTTATTAGGTTGAAAACCAAACCAAAGTTGTTTGATAAACATGCTCTAACGGTTATGTGTTAGCCAATGAATAACAAAACAAATAAGAAAAGATAAATAGAAAGGATTTTTTGGTATTTACTACCTTAAAAATACACCACTTTTGTATTTACTACCTTATGAAAATTTTATTTTAAATTACTACCTTAAAGTTTCATTTTTTTTGTATTCACTACCATTTTACAGTTTTCACATTTTAAAATTGAGATATCTCTTTCGTTTCTTAATCATTTTAAGTGATTCAAAACTCATTCTTCTCATTTATATGTAAGGATTCCATATGGATCTTACTTTTTAACATTTCGTAAAAGTTTAAACAAATTAAATATTATTTTTAAAATTTTAAAATATTTATGAATTATCAACCGAATATTTTTGAAATGACGTTCTCAATGAAATCCCTATAGAAAAAGGAAAATAATGAATTTCGAATCACTTTAAACGATTAAGAAACGAAAGAGATATCTTAATTTTAAAATGAGAAAACTGTAAAGTGGTAGTAAATAAATAAAATCTTGAAGTTTAAGGTAGTAATTTAAAATAAAAATTTCATAAGGTAGTAAATACAAAAATGGTGTATTTTAAAGGTAGTAAATACCAAAATTTCCAAATATAAATGAAAAAAATTGGGGGAAAAATGAAATTGTACAATAAAAACAACATGAATCTCTTGCTTACTTGGACCAGGTAACGTGGAAAGACATGAGGTTCTTGTCTAAGAATCTCTTCTACCCCTATCGTCTTCCCCAAGTGCTCCTGTAAATCTTACCTAAAAATCTTACCCTTGTAAATTTTCTCCCCGAGCAAAAGACCACCATTTTCAAATTGAGCATCCACCACTCCACCATCAATGTTTCCGGACGGTTTAGCTTAATACTGTTGCAGCAGGCGCGAGAATGGGTTCGATAGAAATAATCCCCTTCATGGATTATTCGAGAGAAATAGACGAGGAAACTAAGCGATTATAAACGAAGAGGGAACCTTCAACTGGAGGTGGGAACCCCAATCTTCTGATGAAGGTCCAATCGAAGATCTTGATAATGTAATTATAGATAAAGTCGAAAACTAGGGTTTTTTCAAGTTTGTGGTTTATTAGTTATTTATGATTAGTTTTTGGATTAATGAATGGAATTTATGAAGTTTATTAAATTTAGGAACTGTTAGTGAAGAAGTAATTTACTGAATATTAATGATTAATTATTGATTTACCCGTATTTTGTTTATTAATGATTAATGGTTAGTGAATGGAATTCATGAAGCTTATGAAATATAGAAACTGTTAGTGAAGAAGTAATGAAATTTACTGAATTTATGAATAGTAATGATTCATTGTTGATTTGTCCGTATTTTGTTAGTTAATTAATTAGAATGTAGGTATATTTATGATTAGTTTTTGGGATTAATGAATCGAATTATTTATCACCACATTAATTGTTCCCTACATTGAACTAGATATATTCAAATTTTATTCTTGCCCCTATTTTACTAGATAGATTGTAGAGTTTATTTTATTGTCAATAGGGAAAAAAAATAATGGAAGGATAGAGAACATGTTTTTGGTATTTTTGATTGAAAAAGGATGATATTTATTTGAATGATAATATTGATTGTTAATATTTAAGGTTAGAGATGCTTTCAAAACACCGACCAAACACTACTACAAAAAAGGCATAAGGAACTACTCATATGGAATTACTCATATAAATCAGTAATCCGGTTTCTTAGATAACTAAACCTTATATGAGAGATATTCAGTTTCTTAGGATGAAAATAAGAAACCTTATATCATTAGAATCTGGTTTCTTAGATTTTATTTAATACTTAATTATTTATTTAATAGTTAATAACAAAGTTCAGTTAATTGGTTACATAAATTCTGAAGTTTCTTTCCTAGAAAAAAGTAGTTTAATTAGCTTTAAGCACCATTTGAGATAGTGGGAAGTTATGTATATTTTCATCACCCACTCGCTACTCTAGACTCTTCCTCTCTCCTATAAACATATTCAAAGTATGATTTATTTATCTGTCAAAGTCTCAAGTAACCACCTTCTCTTCCAATAAAAATTAAAACCACCTTCTCTTGATATAGTCCTTCTTCATTTTCTTCATCTTCTCCAACTGATTTCATGAAGGAGTTGCTCCAAAGAATTAAAACGGATCTAGTTTTATTGCTAGATTAGGAACATATTTTATATTTTCCAACCTCGTCTCACTAGACTCCAACACCGGCGAAATTGATCCTTGAGCAGACTCGTCCAAACGGTGGAGCGGCGGAGCGGCGGCCGAGCAGGCTCTTCGACTTGAGGATTTCGACAGCAATTGATAGACTTTGCCAACACATTTCAAGTTTGGTTCAATCTCACATGCGACTTTAAGTCCGATCTCTGGTCAAATATTTACATTACGTTGGGGTTGTAATTTGTTATATTTTGGGTTAATTTTAGTTAATTTGTATTTAGTTGTAGATTTTGGTGTGATAGATTTCTATATAATTTGAAATCATTAATTTCGTGTTTAATCATTGAACCTATTCATTAATTCTGGTCAATAATGACTATTTGTTTGAGAATGTTCATGGGGTTGACCCTATTGATCAGAACAAACTGAAAGTGTTTGGGAAAGATTTCATGGGGTGGCATAATCATGGTGCTGCTGACTATACGATGTGAGATGCGGTTGATGATGAGTTGATTGGAAGGAAAACCCCTAGTTCTACTCCGTCGAGGATTAAACTAGATTTTCTTGAGGAATTTGAGGAGGTTGCGAATATCGGGATATTTAAAATTTACTAAAAAAAATTTAATAAAAAAATATGGAAAAATAAAAAACCAGATATTTAATAAATATGGATTATTAGACTGTATACGTTTGTACCAGAGGAGTATCAAAGAAACCGTAGATGCTTAAAAATATAGTCTCTTAAAAAAAATTAAAGGAACCGCACTTTGTAACAAAGGGGTTTCCTAGTACAGTCAAAGAATCCACATATTTCATCAACTCGGTCTCTTAATCTTTGTATTTAAATTCACAGCACAGGATCTAACAAACCGATTTTCTGTCAAAATAGGTTTCTTATATATATATACTCCCTCCGTCCCTTAATACTCGACCCGGTTTGACCGACACAGAGTTTAAGAGACTTGAATTGACTTATTAGTTTAATAGATAGTAGTTAATAGTGGGGTATTATTTTAATGTAGTTAGTGGGAAATGTGTAAAGGGGTAGAGGGGATGTTGAATTTTTTATTATTTTTTATATGGAGTAGGGGGTAGGTGTGTTAATAGGGGGGAGTGAGAAATAATATAATATTGGTTAAAGATTTCCATTTTTAGAAACAGGTCAAGTATTAAGGGACGGCCCGATAAGGAAAACAGGTCGAGTATTAAGGGACGGAGGGAGTATATATATATCAAAGAAACTAGGCGAAAACTCCGGTCTCTTATGCTAAGAGACCTACTACCAAGGCGCCGTATAAAGTGAGGTTTCTTTGCCTTACTTTGCCCGGTTTCTTAGGTTATTTTTGTAGTTGTGAAGAAATTGGTGTTGACTGCTTATGGGGAGGAGGTGGAAGTTCCTGAAGTTAAGGAGGGCATGGTGTTCCCTGATTGGGAAGTAATTGAAGATCAATTAAAGGCTTATGGGGGGCAAAGGGGTTTGGTTTTGTGCGTTGACAGGTTAAATCGCACTCCTATCAAAGATAAACCTAACGTTCACCAACTAAAAATATAGCAAGGGAAGCAGGGATCGTATCCACAGGGAAACAACGTTCTTCTACTATTAATTAACTAATCTAGACTACTGGTAACAAAAAGTTGGATTGGTTTGTATATTAAGCTAAGACAAATAATCAAACTGGAATATAACAATATTAAGGGAATCTAGGGCAGCGGTTCACCATAAACACAGACCGGGATTGGACAACGGACAATAACAATCAATTAACAATCATAACTAGGAAAGCATGCATCTCTCGAATCTTATGAATTCCTTAGGATAGAACAACTAGCAGGCTCTCGCTACGTACTAGAAATAATTCCTATCTAATAGCCACAGACCAAAAACATCAGATTTATACCTCTCGGCGCATAATCTAAGGTTAATCAAACTCAAATCAAAATAGTCCGGCCGAACAGAATTGACGAGCAATAATAATAAGCTATAGAAATTATAATCAATCAATCAAATATCATGTCCACATATAATCCCAATCATGCATTCATAGATCCCCTAAACCCTAGAAATTAAACTACTCACTCATGATAATAAATAACAAAGCAATTAACATAATAGAAAACATGATTAAAGCAATAAATTAAATTAGAACAAGAAACAATACCTAATTGAAGAACAATGAATAATGAAAGCTTGAATTTTTGATTGAAAATAAAACTAAGTGTTGGAACAAATTTGAGAGAATAATAAGCTAAGGAAAATAAACTAAGGTTCAAAACTTAAAATAAAAAGGTGTCACTAAAAATATAAGGGGCTAGTATTTATAGTTTGCCCAAAATAGAGCCCAAAATCGGAAATAAAAACTCGCGAAATACGCTGGAGGTTGGCGTCGCCCGATCGGGCGACGCTTCGCCCGATCGGGCGACGCTTCGCCCGATCGGGCGATGTGCTCGATAGTCGGCCCGATCGGGCGAAATTCCGCCCGATCGGGCGGTTGCAAAATGCCCAGAACAACGCCTAGAACGACCGCCCGATCCGGATCGGGCGAAGCCCGCCCGATCTGGCGCGTGTTGAAACATCACGATCCTCTATCTTCAAAACGTCATATCTCCTTCGTTATTTGTCAGAATTAGGCGAATGACCACTTGTTGGAAAGCTATTGAAGTCTAGAATCCAACCCAATTAAAATTACATCATTTAGAGTTGTAGAACTTGAGTTATGCTTAAAATAGTGGACTATAGTCATTTTTGTACTTCCTTCGTTATTCGCTTTGCTTCAAAACTCTTCAAACTTAATGTTTGTGCTCTCGAAAGTACATAATCTCTTGTATTGATTCAAATGAGTAGGAAATGCACAAAAATATGCTAATTCCTACAATGATGAACCTGAAACTACAAACACACTACAAGGAGCACATTAGTACTAAAAATCGCTCCGAAGAGCTCATTTGAGATCAAAAAGTACTAAGGGACGGGGGTAAAAACTCTATATAAAATACACATATCATGCGTCGTAGTAGTGCGTTCAAGATGTGTAGTAGCAGTAGGCAAACAAAGGATGGTTCTGATATCGGAAAAAAAGTTAAACAGAAGCGTAATTCTATGTGGACATGTGAGTATTATGGTCTGCCTGATAGGAAGTGCAAGGTCAATGGTGATAGTGTTGAATCTGATTCGCAGCTTGGTAGTGTAATACCCATATATTTTATAATTCTGTAAAATATATTTTATAGTCAAAATATAAACATTTCCGTTCTTAGTTAGTCTCTTTTAATATTTTTGAAAAGTATAAAAACGCTATTTTAAAATTAGTAGGTCTCTTATTACGAACACCTTTATATATTCCGTTAACCCTAAAATTACTTTCAAAAGTTTGAGTCAGCCATTTCTCTTTCTTTTCTTCCTTTTGCACTTTTACTTTGTGTAAATGTAGAGATCAAGAAGCAAACATATTTAATCCCTAATAATCATCATTAGAAAACCCATCATGAGCCCCTTTTCATCTGTACATCACAACTCAACGCACATAAACCGTTGTTTTCCTTTGATTATTATTATCAAGTCAACCTCTCGAATCAGATGAGAATGTAATTAATCACCCGCTTATGAGTAAATTGAATGTCCCTCAACAGAATGACGAGCAACCCAGAAATATGTTTTCATTGAGTAACCTTGGACATGATATTCAAGATAGACTGTCAGGACCAGTCATGTGACTAAGAAATGTCTATCAAGTGAACTTGAATGTCAAAAGTTGAAAATGGTCCCTGGTCGGAAGTTTTCTATAAAGGTGGACGCATAGAAAACGCTAGATGACTAGAATGCAAGATGACTAGTAGTTCTGTTTCTTGAACTATGTGGACATGACAATGTCGCAATCATTTGCATAGATACTTACTTGAAAAGATTAGTATCGGACAGACCTATGAAACTTTACTATAAGAGATGGAAATCTGTCATAAGTAAATTTTATTACATTATTAGACATTAATCCTCAATACCTGAGTGATTTGAGATTACTTGTTTGAGAACTGGTTACTTCGACGTTGTCAAGCCTCGCACCATAAAAGGAGACTATAAAGGCAACGCTCAGGTAATCATCTATGGAACGAAGTCTAACCTCAAGATCACAAGATTGGGATTGTCCCCCCATACATCGGGATGAGATGCCGAAAGTTGTACAAGGCCACTCGGAGAGCTAGAAACTGAAAAATGCATGGTCGTGCTCAAATGAATCATAGGCTATGATTATCTGTTTATTTGATCAGTTGAACTCTGAAATCGAGAAATACCTCTGGACATAATAAGGATGACTACTCTTACCTTATGTTCATGAGCACGCATCAAGCGATAAAGGAATTAGGAAATGCACACTTAACCCTAAGGACAAGTGGGAGACTGAAGGAAATAATTCCCTTGGTCCAAGTATGCATTCAATGCTAAGTCTAATAAATGCGGTTCAGTATTAATTAACAAGTTAATAAATTCAGTGAGATCAAGTGAACTGAATGCCTAGCTAGAGGTCGCTTCAGTTCAAGTGGAATTAATAATAATAATCCATAACTTACTCTTGACTGAACCCGTAGGGTCACACAAATAGTACGTGAACGGATCAAGTATTTAAGTGAATATATTATTCATTAAGTACTCCATTTATGAACATTTGGAAACGACGGATCTCGGTTCCAGTGGGAGCTGAAATCGTCAAAAGGCAGAATACACTAGAGGAAAAATCGTCATGTGCTTCCCATCAAGTGCGGATCATTTAGTAAATTGGCAGCACTTGAGATCAATATATAAAAAAAGAAAAATACAATTTCACAAGTGCGGGCTCATTTTTGAAAATTGGCAGCACTTGAGTTCAAGTGCGGGCTCGTTTACAAATTAGCAGCACAAAATATTTCCTAAAAGAAAGGTTTCCATTTTTTTTGTTTCCCGCTTTCCTCCTTCCTCCTTCCCCTTCTCGTTCTCTGTTGTTGTTCACCCACCGCCGAACACACCCACCGCTGGTGGCCCCCCACCGACGAAAGCTTCCTCTTCCAGCCGCGTCGACGTTGTTGTTGTCCCACCGCCAAATTCTTCCTCTTCCTGCCGCGTCGCCTCTGTTGTTCCCCACCGCCGAACTATTACTCTTCCCTCCGCCGCCGCAGCACACAAGCGTCGCTCCTCCTTATAGCTTATAGGTTTGTAAATTAAAACCTAACTTTTGAAACATTTCCCTAATTTGTTAATTTTATTGTTTTAAATTTTTGAATCACATTTTTCCTATTTCTTTGTTAATCTGTTCATTGGTTTCTGAATACATTTCATTATTTGTTAATTTGTTCAATTGGTTTCTAAATACATTTTATAAAGCATCCTTGTACCCGAAGCTTCATTTTGTACCCGAAGCTTCATTTTGTTTCCGAAAGTTGTCATGTTACAGAAATTTCCAGTGTCTATTGTCACTTAATACCTTTGAATTGCTTCCTCTTTGGGTTGCTTGTTACCTAGGAAATTTAGGTGCTAGTGCAAGAGGGGTTGGCCTGCATCAGCACCTAATGAGCTAAATTTACTCTTGATCTCTAGTGTCTGAATTCAATGGAGGTCAAGTTTTGTTTCTTATTTTCTGGTTTCACTTGTTTGGAATTTGGTTAGCTCGCTTGATGCCACATAAGAAATCAACTTAGCTAAGGTCTAACTGAGGGTTGTATGTGTTGATATAGTGTTTAATTTCGTTCTCTCATTTGCTGAACTGGGTATTATTGTTGTAGTTTTGTGAACTGGAGTCTCTATTTATTAACTAGCCAACAAGTCAGGCATCAACTAAAAAGTGCAGACCAGGTGCAGATTAGAGGCTTTAGAGGTTTCTCATCTACAAAATTTGGAGATAACTAATGTACTTTACCTTGCTGTAGAGTAATAGTTCGTTTAGTTTTAAATCTCGAGCATAGAAAACCATCACCTGATAAGTTCATTGCAGCGATTAGAACATCATCACTTAAGCATTAAGCACAAATGAATTACTTAGCTAAAAGTTGCGGGTAACATGTTAGATGAATTGATGATAGGGAACTCAACTATTTTTTTGGTTAGTAGAGTTGACATTGTAATATAAACTTTTAGAACTTGTAAAGTGTTATTTTGACCGTGTCTGGATATATAAACGCATGAAAAAAATTAACTAAACTGAATTTCATTCATATATTTGTGTGTTGATGTTCTGCCCACACAAGCAAGCATACTACTGGCTTATACAAGCTTTTTGAAGTTATTTTCGTTTGAGTTATGCTCTTTGTTTTATTTCTCAGGACTCGGACATGTTGCAGGTCTGAACTTTATAGCTTGCTGCTCGGACCAGCAGGTTCTGGTGATTTAGTCTCCTGGAGTTCTAAAGATGCAGTGTTGCAGCAGCTGGTCTGGGTGCTCAGATCCGAAGTGTGCTTTGTTCTGGTCAGCAGTAGAAGGTTGTTGGGTGCTGGTTATGGTTGGTTGTCTTAAACTCATGTTGCTAGTTTGCAATGTTACCACAAAAGGGTCTTAAAGCTAGATGTCGCAAACGCAGTGCTTGAAAATGAGATTTCAGTTGATGCGCTTTCCATTTTATTTGATTCTTTTGTCCCGATGATCGATTTTCATGTTTATCTGTACCAATTATACTTTTTAACCTAATTTGGTCGTTTAACTTTCCAGATTTCATGCTTGATTTTAGTTTTAATTACTAATTTCTGAAGTTCAGCTGCTCAACTCTCAATCTCAATTTCTCTGATTTTGATTCTAATTTTAATTAGTGATTTTGATGTGGGTTTTGAATTAAATGGATAATTTACGGGTTGATGTTGGTGAATATATAGTAAATTCAGGTGTAATTTAGGTCTCTATATATTGTTCATTTTAAATATATAGCAAGGGTTCTCTGTAATCTGTTCATTGACTTCATTCTTATGACAATATTTAACTAATATAATATTTCTTATTATTGAGTATTGACATATTTTAACCCGTTATTTATTTAACTTTTCTTCATAAAAATGACAGGTTTGTGACACACTGGAGGATAATGCTTTAATATCTGGGAGCATGGGTGACAGAGAACCCTAGTTAGTTGCCTCAAGGCTCCGAGATCATATCCTTACTCCCAAAGAACGAAGAGATCCTCTTCTATGGAAGATGGTAGTTCTTTCTTCCTATCTTTACCCTCTACTTCCGCTGGGATTCTTGATACATTTTTCAGTTTCCGGACACATATTCTTGATATTCTTATACTGTACCCTTTTACTTTTCTACCCGTGTGTTTTTCTACTCCTTTCTTTTTCCTTCTGATTTATCTTGTTCATTTTAAACATGAAACATGTACAATTTACAGTTTTCCGTCCTTGCCATTTGATACACTTTCCCATCATATATTGATGCTCATTTGATTTCCTTCTTTTAAATAGGTTGAAGATTTGGTGGAATCAGACTCTCGTTTGGACCGCTATCCAAAGCTTGTGAAGGGTGAATCAAAGGTGGTGTGGGAATGGCAAGGTAGTTAACTTGTCATTAGGGATTTCATTTAGATATCTCAAAGCCTCATTTGCAACAAAAGTCTAAATGAATTGATAGTTTATCTGATTAAAAGGGGAATCAGGAGACCGTAACTTATTAGATATCACTAGTAATTTGTGAGTAACAGACAACTCAACCCCATAAAGATACGTTTTCAAAGTGTTATACTCCGAACTTATACACGACTAGTCTCTTCAACGTAACTTACCCTAAAATTCGTTTTTCTACTGGACGGAAGATGCCCCCTTTATATGTTGTTGAAGGGTCTGACAGTTTTAGGAATGCCTCAAAGAATTGAATAAAATATACAGGCAATAATTCTGACCCCAAAATTCATTATGCATTTTCCAGAAATGGAGCAAATTGACAGTGAAAGAGTGTGTAGTTGACCTTTTACTTTAGTTAGGCGATTCTCTGGTTGTTGTGTACTTGCTAGGGCTTCTGACAGTTGCATGGCAACTACTTCTTAGTTATTACCATACGGTACTTAAATGAAGTACAGCAAGGATGTGTTGATGTTGTTTCTGTTATTGCTGTGTTGATGTTATTTATGGTGTTGTTGTTGTTTCCGCTATTTCTGTTGCTGGTTGTTCTTCTGCTGTGTTGCACATGTTTTGTTTGTGTTTCTGATCTCCTTGTGACAATGGGGGACTTGGTGTGGGATTGCTTTAGTTTTGGATATTTGATGTTGGTGTTAGAAACTTTTTGAAAATTCAATACATCCTTGATGTACTTCATTTTATGGTCTAAACTTTGATGTATAACATATTAACAGGTTGTAGGCTCCAGGGGCTGGTGACATCTTGTTAGGTTATGATACATATGACAATTCATAAATCATGCGGAAAAACCATAAAGCCAGGAAAACATATTATTTACACATAATCATTTAGCATAGTTTAGATGCATACTCTTTGTTGCGTGCCTTCCCTAGCTGCGCCCGAACCGAACAAGAACAAGTCTTTAGGACTCCAAGTGTCGTCCCTCCGTAGATAGTCCACAGCACGTCCGGATCCGCCTTAAGATTGACCAACTAGAATCGCCCTTAAGGTACTATTATTTTCGGCACTTTATAGGCAAATGTGTGACTGAATTTTTCTCTCAAAAACTCACTTTGAATACTTTGAAACTTGTTATAAATTGTGAGCCCTAGCCTCATATTTATAGGGGTATGGAAAGGGAATCGAAATCCTATTCAGATACAAATTAATTAAACCTAGAATCCTACAAGAACTCTAATTCAATTAATTTATCAAATAGAATTAGGAATTTAATCATTAACCGAACTCTGCATGTTTTAGGAAACGTGCACGAACACAAACACTTGTACACACACGCACAGCAGCCACGATGGGCCCCCATGCGTGCGCGCGAGCAGCAGCCCACGCAGCGCCCGAGCGCGCTGCGCGCTGCGCGTGCTGTGCGCGCTGTGCGCGCTGCGCAGCCTGCTGGGCCTGGCCTTGCGCTGGGCCTGGCGAGGCTGTTTGTGCGGCGCGCTTGGCTTGCTGGGCGATGGCCTGGCTTCGTGCTGGGCCTCGTCCGGCAGGCCTCGTCCGATGCTTATTCGTACGATGCGCTTCCGATTAAATTTTCCGATTCCGGAATTCATTTCCGATACGAACAATATTTAATATTTCCGATTCCGGAATTAATTTCCGTTTCGAACAAATATTTAATATTTCCGTTTCCGGAATTATTTTCCGATTCCGGTAATATTTCCGATTCTGACAATATTTCCGTTTCCGGCAATATTTCCGATTCTGGCAATATTTCCATTTCCGATAATATTTTCCGATACGTACCATGTTTCCGTTTCCGGCAACATCTACGACTTGGATAATATTTATATTTCCGATACGATCCATATTCCCGTTTCCGGCAATATCATCGTTTCCGGAGTATTCATTTCTTGCCTGTGACGATCTTAGCTCCCACTGAAACCAAGATCCGTTGGTTCCGAATATTCATAGATGGAGTATTTAATGCCATTAAATACTTGATCCGTTTACGTACTATTTGTGTGACCCTACGGGTTCAGTCAAGAGTAAGCTGTGGATTAATATCATTAATTCCACTTGAACTGAAGCGGCCTCTAGCTAGGCATTCAGCTCACTTGATCTCACTGAATTATTAACTTGTTAATTAATACTGAACCGCATTTATTAGACTTAACATAGAATGCATACTTGGACCAAGGGCATTATTTCCTTCAGTCTCCCACTTGTCCTTAGGGACAAGTGTGCATTTCCTAATTCCTTTGTCGCTCGATGCTTGCTCTTGAACATAAGGTAAGAGTTGTCATCCTTATTACGTCCAGAGGTGTTCCTCGGTTTCAGAGTTCAACTGATCAAATAAACAGATAATCATAGCCTATGATTCATCCGAGCACGGCCATGCATTTCACAGTTTCTATCTCTCCGAGTGGCCTTGTACAACTTTTAAGCATCTCATCCCGATTTATGGGAGGACAATCCCAATCTTGCGATCTTGAGATTAGACTTCGTTTGATAGGTGATTACCTGAGCGTTGCCTTTATAGCCTCCTTTTACGGTGCGACGGTTGGTCAACGTCAAAGCAACCAGTTCTCAAACAAGTAATCTCAAATCACTCAGGTATTGAGGATTTAGTGTCTAATAATTTAATGAAATTTACTTATGACAGATTTTCATCTCTTACAGTAAAGTTTCATAGGTCTTGTCCGATACTAGTCTTCCCAAAGTAAGTATCTATGCAAATGATTATGACATTGCCATGTCCACATAGTTCAAGAAACAGAACTACTAGTCATCTTGCATTCTAATCGTCTAACGTTTTCTATGCGTCCAATTTTATAGAAAACTCCGATTAGGGACCATTTTCAACCTTTGACATTCAAGTTCACTTGATAGACATTTCTTAGTCACAGGACTGGTCCTGACAGTCTATCTTGAATATATCGTCAAATTGAAGGGACTCATCATTTAATAAACCATAAATTAAATGGAAAAATGAATTCATTTCATTTATTGTGAATGATTAACCAATAATGTTTTACAAAGATTTAAACTCTAAAACTTTAAAACATTAAACAGAGACATCAAAGCCATTCTCCAATATGCTTGATTTCCATAGCTGCAGTGTGCGAGTTGTGCTTCGCCTGCGGCAGAGGTTTAGTTAATGGATCTGATATGTTGTCATCAGTTCCAATTTTGCTTATCTCGACTTCTTTTCTTTCAACGAACTCTCGTAGAAGGTGAAATCTACGAAGTACATGCTTGACTCTCTGGTGGTGTCTAGGTTCTTTTGCCTGTGCAATAGCTCCGTTATTATCACAATACAGGGCTATTGGTCCTTTAATGGAGGGGACTACACCAAGTTCTCCTATGAACTTCCTTAGCCATATAGCTTCCTTTGCTGCTTCATGTGCAGCAATGTACTCCGCTTCAGTTGTAGAATCCGCAATGGTGCTTTGCTTAGCACTTTTCCAGCTTACTGCTCCTCCGTTGAGGCAGAAGACAAACCCAGACTGTGATCTAAAATCATCTTTGTCGGTTTGGAAACTTGCGTCCGTATAGCCTTTAACAATTAATTCATCATCTCCACCATAGACCAGGAAGTCATCTTTGTGCCTTTTCAGGTACTTCAGAATATTCTTGGCAGCAGTCCAATGCGCCTCTCCTGGGTCTGACTGGTATCTGCTTGTAGCACTGAGTGCGTACGCAACATCCGGGCGTGTACATATCATAGCATACATTATTGAACCAATCAATGATGCATATGGAATCCCATTCATTCGTCTACGCTCATCAAGTGTTTTTGGGCACTGAGTCTTGCTTAGAGTCATTCCATGAGACATGGGTAGGTAGCCTCGCTTGGAGTCCACCATCTTGAACCTATCAAGCACCTTATTGATATAAGTGCTTTGACTAAGTCCAATCATCTTTTTAGATCTATCTCTGTAAATCTTGATGCCCAATATGTACTGTGCTTCTCCTAGATCCTTCATCGAAAAACATTTCCCAAGCCAAATCTTGACAGAGTTCAACATAGGAATGTCATTTCCGATAAGCAATATGTCGTCGACATATAATACTAGGAAAGCAATTTTGCTCCCACTGACCTTCTTGTATACACAAGATTCGTCCGCGTTCTTGATGAAACCAAAGTCACTGACTGCTTCATCAAAACGTATATTCCAGCTCCTGGATGCCTGCTTCAATCCGTAGATTGACTTCTTTAGCTTGCATACCTTTTTAGCATTCTTTGGATCCTCAAAACCTTCAGGCTGTGTCATAAACACAGTTTCTGTTAAAACGCCGTTTAAGAAAGCAGTTTTGACATCCATCTGCCATATTTCGTAATCGTAATATGCAGCGATTGCTAACATTATCCGAATAGACTTTAGCATTGCAACTGGTGAAAAGGTTTCATCGTAATCCACACCGTGGACTTGCCTGTAACCTTTTGCGACCAATCTAGCTTTGAAAACTTCAAGTTTCCCATCCTTGTCCTTTTTCAGTTTGAAAACCCATTTGCTTCCAATGGCTTGGTAGCCATCTGGCAAATCGACCAAATCCCATACTTGGTTTTTAGACATGGAGTCTAATTCAGATTGCATGGCTTCTTGCCACTGCTTGGAGCTAGGGCTCGTCATAGCTTGCTTGTAAGTCGCAGGTTCATCACTTTCAAGTAATAGAACGTCATAGCTCTCGTTCGTCAAAATACCTAAGTATCTTTCCGGTTGAGATCTATATCTTTGCGATCTACGCGGGGTAACATTTCTAGATTGACCATGATTCTCACCAGATTCTTCTAAAGATCTCTGAGTTTCATCCTGAATGTCATCTTGAGCATTCTCTAGAGTTTGTTGTTCGACTCGAATTTCTTCGAGGTCTACTTTTCTCCCACTTGTCATTTTGGAAATGTGATCCTTCTCCAAAAAGACACCATCTCGAGCAACAAACACTTTGTTCTCAGATGTATTGTAGAAGTAATACCCCTTTGTTTCCTTTGGATAGCCCACAAGGATACATTTGTCAGATTTTGGATGAAGTTTGTCTGAAATTAATCGTTTGACGTATACTTCACATCCCCAAATCTTAAGAAAAGACATATTTGGAGGCTTTCCAAACCATAATTCGTATGGAGTCTTTTCGACAGCTTTAGACGGAGCTCTATTTATATTGAGTGCAGCTGTATTTAGTGCATGTCCCCAAAATTCTAATGGAAGTTCGGCCTGACCCATCATTGACCTGACCATGTCTAGCAAGGTTCTGTTCCTCCGTTCCGACACACCGTTCCATTGTGGTGTTCCAGGAGGAGTCAATTCTGATAGAATTCCACATTCTTTCAGATGGTCATCAAATTCATAGCTCAGATATTCACCGCCTCTATCAGACCGCAGTGCCTTAATCTTCTTGCCTAATTGATTCTCTACTTCACTCTGAAATTCCTTGAATTTGTCAAAGGATTCAGACTTATGCTTCATTAGGTAGACATAACCATACCTACTGAAGTCATCAGTGAAAGTGATAAAATAGCTGAAACCACCTCTAGCATTTGTACTCATTGGTCCACATACATCTGTATGGATTAAACCCAATAGTTCATTTGCTCTTTCTCCAACTTTAGAGAAAGGTTGCTTTGTCATTTTGCCAAGTAAACATGATTCGCATTTACCATAATCCTCTAAGTCAAATGGTTCTAGAATTCCTTCTCTTTGAAGTCTTTCTAAGCGTTTCAAGTTTATATGGCCTAATCGACAATGCCACAGATAGGTGAGATCTGAATCATCCTTTTTGGCCTTTTTGGTATTTATGTTATATACTTGTTTGTCGTGATCTAATAAATAAAGTCCATTGACTAATCTAGCAGATCCATAAAACATCTCTTTAAAATAAAACGAACAACTATTGTCTTTTATTAAAAAGGAAAATCCCTTAGCATCTAAGCAAGAAACTGAAATGATGTTTTTAGTAAGACTTGAAACATGGAAACATTCTTCCAGTTCCAAAACTAGCCCGGAGGGCAACGACAAATAGTAAGTTCCTACGGCTAATGCAGCAATCCGTGCTCCATTTCCCACTCGTAGGTCGACTTCACCCTTGCTTAACTTTCTACTTCTTCTTAGTCCCTGTGGATTGGAACATAAGTGTGAGCCACAACCTGTATCTAATACCCAAGAAGTTGAATTAGCAAGTATACAGTCTATAACGAAAATACCTGAAGATGGAACAACTGTTCCGTTCTTCTGATCTTCCTTTAGCTTCAAGCAATCTCTCTTCCAATGCCCCTTCTTCTTGCAGTAGAAGCATTCGGATTCAGAAGTGGGTTGACTGACCTTCCTCTTTGCAGATTTGGCGCCAGTTTGCTTAGTTGGGCTGGCCTTGTTGCCACCTTTCTTAGCATTCCTCTTCTTTCCAGATTTCTTGAACTTGCCCCCACGCACCATAAGCACATCCTGCTTATCACTTTTGAGCGTCTTTTCAGCGGTCTTCAGCATACCGTGAAGCTCAGTGAGCGTTTTGTCCAGACTATTCATACTGTAGTTCAGTTTGAACTGATCATACCCGCTATGAAGAGAATGGAGGATGGTGTCTATAGCCATTTCCTGAGAAAATTGCTGATCCAGCCGACTCATATTCTCAATGAGTCCAATCATTTTGAGAACATGTGGACTTACGGGCTCGCCTTTCTTAAGCTTGGTCTCAAGAATTTGCCTATGAGTCTCGAATCTTTCGACTCGAGCCAGATCTTGGAACATGTTCTTCAACTCACTGATGATTGTGAAAGCATCTGAGTTGATGAACGTTTTCTGCAGATCCGCACTCATGGTGGCGAGCATTAGACATTTCACATCCTTGTTGGCATCAATCCAACGATTGAGGGCTGCCTGAGTGACCCCGTCGCCTGCAGCTTTGGGCATCGCCTCATCTAGGACATACTCCTTTTCTTCCTGCATAAGAACTATTTGCAAGTTCCTTTGCCAGTCAAGGAAGTTTTTCCCGTTCAACTTCTCCTTTTCGAGAATTGATCGAATGTTGAATGAATTGTTGTTTGCCATATTAAAAACTACAATTGAAAAGAATAAACAAATAAATAACCATTCACAGTTTCTCTTAATAAACTTAAATTCTAGCATACATGCATAATTCAATGTTTATTAAGCATTTTATTCAAATTATGTGTTCCGGCAGGTGTGAATAAAATGATTCCAAGATCCTAAAATCATTGAAGAACTAAGCACAGTTTGTCGACTTAATCCTAGAACATCTTAGGTAAGCAAAAGCCTTTTGCTAATAGTCTAGAAACTATTCTTGGTTGATAGGTACGTCTAAGAACTTATTAGGTAAACCTATCGAATTTGCCACGACATAAAAGGACTCCTTACTTATAAGGACTCCTTACTTATATCGTTGAGTTTCACCAAAACTAACATGTACTCACAATTATTTGTGTACCTTGCCCCTTTAGGACCAATAAGTAACACCTCGCTGAGCGAAAACTATTACTAGATTGATGTAAAGGATATCCAAGCAAGTGTATATTTTGGCATGGCACCTTTTAACTCAATTTTTAAGTTTGGAACTTAAGGCTCTTACTATGTTGGTTAGATTTTAAGTGAACTAAAATCCTTAATCATGCAACATAATCAAGCTTTTGATCTCATGCATTTTAAGACATATTTAAAACAATAAATAACTTAAAACATGCATAAGATATTTGTGATCTAGTATGGCCCGACTTCATCTTGAAGCTTTGACTTCAAAGTCCGTCTTGAAAATCTCCGTGGGAGGCACCATTTTCTTCAAATAGGATAAGCTATAACTAATTACAACTATTTGATGGTTCGCAGACCATATTTGAATTGAAAAATAACTTTGGTACTTTAGACCAATTACATTCAAATTAATGGTACGCAGACCATATTTTCTATCCTATTTGGGCCATACTAGTCACTTCATAACCTGCAAAACAGTACATATACAATATATACCATTCACCCATTCATTATCATGAATGGCCCACATAGCTGGTTAGTAAAACACATTATGCATCACGTAAACATTTGCAGCAATTAATCAAGGGCACCAATAATCTACCAATTATTCAGTCCTTATTAATTCTAATCAAGTTGTTTTAACCTTAAGGATTTGTAGACCTAATCAAGAGTTTATGACTAAAATACGCTCCCACTTAAACCAATAAATTCATATGCTTTACTAATTTTAAACATAAAAATGTATTTCTAGTCTAACCGGAAACATACAAATTTAATTAAAATTTAAAGCTCATATAAACTTATAATTGAATCCAAAAAGTTTAATTTAATTTCAGTCGTATTTAAATTAATTCATGATTTTAATTTTAGTAAAATAATTAGAATAAATAAAATTTATTATAATTACAATATTCAAAATTAAAATCCAAGAAAATAATTTAAATTATTAATTTTAAAATTAATTAAAATTACGTGAACTGGAATTTTCAAATTAAACATTCAAAACGGTCTTTAATCGTAACGCAAACACCCTACGCGTTGCACGCCCATGGGCCGCACGCACACAGCCATTGCTGGCCATGTGCGCGCAGCCCATGCGCTCGTCGCATAGCTGCTGCATCCCCATCGCAAGCCTCCGCACGCATTGGTGCTCGCTGCGCGCGCCAGTGCTCATCGCACGCGAGCTATCGCTCGCAGTGCGCGCGCGACATCGCTCGCTGGGCGCGCGCACTAGTGGAAAAAATACCTGTTGAGGGGGGCATTTTGGGCTTATTGAGGCGAACAAGGCCCGCTTCGACAGACGTGGCTTCAACAGCTCACATAGCTGTTGAGGCGGGCTTTGTTCGCCTCAACAGGTAGTCTGTTGTGGGGGGCTTTCAAAAGCCCGCCTCAACAGGCCAAAACCAAAGCGAAAAATAAGGACCTGTTGTGGGGGGCTTTACAAAAGCCCGCCTCAACAGACACCTCTGTTGAGGCTCACTTCTTAAATGCCCCCCTCAACAGACCTTTATTTTTGCGCCAATACCTGTACATTGGCGCCATAAATTCATATGTTGTCGAGGGGTACATTAAAAGCCCCCTTCAACAACATTATTTTTTTTTTCCAAATTCTTTTAAAATATAAAATAGGTGGCAATAACCAAATATATATATATACACCATTGAGCATTGAAACCTGTACACGCACCAATCAACACCAGAATAGCAAAGGTATGAATCTGCTTATTTTTTATTAATAAATCATTAAATTAACTTCATTTATATTAACCCAATAGAGAAAAGCGTATAGTACGTACGTTTACAATTTTTAAACACCTAGCTAGCTAGTCTAACAAATTAAAACTAATATTAACAAATAAAGACAAAAGTCTAGAGAGCTAGTCTAACAAATTTCTCTAATCCGGCCACTTAGCTCCCTTTAGATCATGCATTACAAACCTTAATTACGGCCGTGTTGACTTTCTAATTCCAATCGACTCGATCCCTGCAAGATGGAAGGAAAATATATGAGCTATAGAGTACCAAAGTTCACACTCACGATATTATCTTTACATTCCATTGAAGCATAAAAAGATAATCTTTATGTGGCTTACTACCGTCCTAATTAGGTGTTATAAATCACAGTTCACTGTATCGTTTATGTAATGCTTTGATTCTTCCAAGTAAGTTATGAGTTTAAACTCTTGCACGGGTGTTAATGTTCATAACTTATGAGGGTTTGTTATTTTCACTTCTCTAAAGGTAAGTTTTGTTCATAGAAGTTCCTAACAAAGCTACTTAAAATAAATTGTTATGAGACAGTACAAGCTATACTACTGATTGCAAGTTTGCAACCCACTGTGTGAAAATATATTCACCTCGAAAGCATAACTACCAGTAGAAACATACGATAATCTTAAAGTTGCCAAAATATTAGTACGGAGTATCATTAAATGGTTTTATTTCCTCGTTTTCTGGGGTAATTGAATCTTGAAAAAAAATTCAGATTCACAGAATCACCAAGTTCCTCGTATTACATTAACCTTGATCTCTTAAAAATCACAGGACCACAGGCAAGTTATATCTTCTTGGAGTTTGGTTGTCTTCACTGCTTACTAATTAAAATAAGCACAGATTATTGGTCACTAGGTTACCTTATTCTGCAGAGGTCCCAACATATTTTTTTTTGTTGGTTTTAACCAGGTTACTATAAGAAATGGTAATAAACTAATAACACTAATAGCACATACAATTCAATACCTGAAAAGTGCTATTCACAAGAATGGATGGTTCATATACAAGCAGCTTCCCCTGCATGAACAGAAGGTGCTACCAGTTCCAGCGTCCCCTGTAAGTCTCTCACCAACCAATTGCATTATCGATATAAACCTGGATCAACTTCACAAACCTGCAAAAGTATGGTGATTTCATGCTCTTTTCAGTTTTCACCAACACTGTATTTGGGAACCAGCAATGTTGAAATATATGGAAGTGTGACATTGGGGATTACACTAGAAAAGTAAGGCTGTCAAAATCAATAATTTTTCCATTATTTGATTGGTAAAATACTCAATTTTTCCATAAATATTGAAAGCAAACCGTGAAAAACTAATTTGACCATATTAGGGTAGAAGATATGCACATATTTTTCTGCAAAGTTTCCCTCCAAGAAAATAAGCAAATTAATTCAGACATCTATAGTTGTTTTCTTTGTAATATAGTTTACCCCATTACCTTCGAGTTTCCAAACATACTATAAAACTCCCCCTCTAATTACCAGGACAATATAAAAAGCTCTGGAAATCATGCTGACATTTTCCGGCTTTAATTTATATTTCACAGCATATTAAGAAACAAATGCACAAAGTCTAGATGTATGATAATTAGGTTGCCTTGATCCAAGTTGAGGATAAAATGGTAATAGACTAGTAGGTCAAAATCACACAATAATTCAGATAATATTTTTCTATAGTAAGAGACAATTTTCTAATAATCCCAAAACAAGAACACAACTGTACATTTCTCATATGAAAATTCTTTAGTAGTTATCAAGTGAAATCTACCACCTCGAGGCAGAAGATCCTTGCAAAGTGCAAACACAAAATAGGTAGTGTATTCCTCTAAGGGAGACAGGTTAACATCTCTATAAAAGCAACCATCTATAAAAAATAAATTATCTTCCATGTTAGAAAGTTAAGCAGGATCATGAAAACAAATGCCAGAAAGCCAATGAGACTGCCAGAAAGATGAGGACTCGTATCCACGGGATAATCCCGAAAACCCATACGGGTTCCTCAAGTTCCCACAGGGATATGCAGTTGAGGTTGCATCATTGGGATCAAAGGTGAGAGGAGATGTCAGGAGATGGTGCTGTGTAGTTTCTGGTGGTGTTTATGATAACTTGCTTTTCTTCCCAGCAATTCAGTTGATCAAGGATAGGTACCCTGGTGTTCAGATTGATATAATTACATCAGCTAGGAGTAAACAGACTTATAAATGAATAAAAATGTGAGGTGGGCAACTGTTTATGATCTTGATGATAACTTTCCTGATCCTGAGTACACTGACATGCTTGGACTTCTTAAGGTTGGTCACCCATTTTTTTCCCTTAAGCATCATACCTTCCAACTGTTAATATCTTGTAGCATATTGGGATTACCATCACAGTTAAAATGGATCACAGAACAGGATTCAAAAGATCAAGCAATAGAAAATCTTGAAAATCAGAACTACATACTCATAGAAAGAGAGTAGACATTATACAAACTGAAATAGCTTATTTCTTTTTGGATTTTCTTGCAGAATAGATATTATGACATGGTACTGTCTACAAAACTAGCAGGATTAGGGCATGCAGCATTTTTGTTCATGACAACAGCCAGAGATGGAGTTAGCTATGTTTATCCCAATGTAAATGCAGCAGGAGCTGGACTCCTTCTGTCTGAAACATTTACACCAGACAGTATGAACCTTTCAGGAGGAGGATATAACATGTGAGAGATTTTAGTTTGACAGAATACAACTAATACATAAGCAAAACTCAATTCCTTATTTTTCTTATGGGATTTTAATGTTACACTAGGTACCATCAGATGATTGAATGGTTAGGCCGGCCAGTTAAGGACATACCACAACATCTAGCTTCCCCCTTAAAGGTTTCAATTTCAAGGAAGCTGAAAGAAGCTGTGGAAGCTAAATATAAAGAAGCAGGAGCAGAAAAGGGAAAATATGTAGTTTTTTGGAAGCAATTTTTACTAGCTCAGACAATGTAAGTTTGTTTTTACTTAAACTAAAGCCACATGAGAAACTAAGGGAAGATGTGGAGGAAATTGTTGGGGAAGAAACAAGCATCGTGTTTATAACAACACCTGGTCAGGAATCATTTGATTCTTATTAGTTGTTAGAAATCAGAAAACAACAGACATCAACCTCTAGTTTTAGTTCTTAGAAATCAGAAAGCAATCAAGACCGATTCTCACTATCACTATCACTTCAATCACCCCCCCCCCCCTTTTTACTCATACAAAGCCACAGATAGTGAACCTTCATTCTCAGAATCCCAGTACAAGCAAAAGTTAACTTATAGCACACTTCCGTGTAAAAACTATGCAAATCTAGCAATTCCGAAACATTGAATCTTCGTCACAGTTGCATCTGAGCAGTTGTTTTGAAAGATAACACTGTAAGAATGCAGTCTAAGTGTATATATTCTGACCACACACATGTATACAACAAATTTTGACCACACACATGACCACTAGGTTACTAACAAGACTACAACATTCTGCCTTTTTAGGAGAACCAATTCGAAGGTGAACTAGATCTAGCACATCTGCACACACATTCAACTTAAGGGTATCTAAGGGGCAAACGAACCCCACAATCCAAATCTACAAAAAGAAGATTGAAAAAACAACATAGACCTAAGATTTATGTACTCATCATCATTTCATCTTCAACTTCAATTCATTCCATTAGACTCGGCCAAAACCCCAATTTGTAGGTCGCACTCAAGCAGTAAATACTGGAATTCATGGTCTTAGAAACTGAATCGAATAGAAACTAACCTTGACAGATTGTGTGAAACAGAGTCGCACGGAGGTAGGAAACACGACGGTCGGGGGTAACTCGCCTTCAGATGGTGGTGGTGGAGCCGCGCGGTGAGGAAGGTGGTGGTGGTGATGGTGGTGGTGGAATCGCGGGGTGAGGAGAGCTGAGAAGTCGATCGCCTTCAGATGCGTTGCGTTGGATAGAAGGTTTAGGGTGAGAAGGTTTGGCGTTGAGAAGTTTTAATTAAATTAAATGTTGTGAATCCCTGTTGAAGCGAACAAACATAAGCCCACCCTTTTAGATAGTGTTTATTGAGGGGGGCTATTAAAAGCCCCCTTCAACAACCTCTATAGAAGCGAACACCCAAAAAGCCCCCTTCAACCTGTTAGTAAAAGGTTTGACCCGCGTTGATTAAGTGGTTATTGAGGCGCGCTTATGTATGCCCCCCTCAACAAGGGGGCTACAATAGGGGTTTTTTCCACTAGTGGCGACATCGCTCGCTGGTCGCGCGAGCCATCGCTCGCTGGGCGCGCGACATCGCTCGCTGGGCGCGCGAGCCATCGCTCGCTGGGCGCGCGACATCGCTCGCTGGGCGGGCGACATCGCTCGCTGTGCGCGCGAGCAATGCTGGGCGCAGCGCTCGTGGCACGCGAGCTTGCGCTCGCTGCGCGCGAGGCTGCGCGCTCTTGTGCGAGGCAGCGCGCGTTGTGGCGCAGCTCGCTTGCTGCCCACACGCGACTGCCTTGGCTCGCCCTTCGCCCATGCCCATTCGTCCATTGCTCGTGGCACACGACACAAGGCAGGGCTGCTGCCTTGTGCTCGTGCACTACGCCCTTGCTCATTGCATTCGTGCCGCACGGGCGACGAGCTCCCTTGCTCGTCGTCGCATGCCCGCATTATACAACACCCCTTAAGGGTAACACGAAGCGTCCATTGCTTCGTGCGTGCAAGTTTTATGAACGAATCGCATAAAATTTAAAATTTATATTTAAAATTAATGACAAATTAATAAATAATATTAATTTCATAATTTTAGGGCGAAAAATCGAAAATTTATTATCCAATTGATTTCCGATTGTTATGGATTCAAGTCTAGGTCATAAAAATTTAAAATTTATCATAAATTTACAATTTTTATGGTGGTTTTTAATCATAGGTTTCTAATTAAATTACAATTAATTATGAAAATCAAATTAATTCTAAATTATTCTAATTTTCAACAAATTAATCATAATTACAAATTAGATTGCATAATTAACAAGACTAGGCATTCAAACTTGTTAAACATATGCAGTAGGTCAATCAAAAATTCAAGATTTATCAACAAGAATCGCAAATATTTAATTTAACATCTTAAATTTACGAAATTTTGCATTCGAAAAACTAAAACCTTCGAAAAGTCATAGTTAGGCTTCGAATTTGAGAATTCTGGGTTCGGCAGAAAAATACTGTTTTTGTCAAAATTTTAGAATGCCTTTTACATGCGGAATTGACACAAAAATCACTCAATTCGGATGAGTAACGAAGAAACTGCCGAAAAACTGCGTACGTATAATTAAATAAACGCAATTTGCAATTAATTAACAATTACGAAAATTAATCACCCCTTTTAATTCTTGCAAATTTGTAATATTTAACCATGTTCATGCAATTTAGATTATGAAAATAATAAGGGGCTCGTGATACCACTGTTAGGTTATGATACATATGACAATTCATAAATCATGCGGAAAAACCATAAAGCCAGGAAAACATATTATTTACACATAATCATTTAGCATAGTTTAGATGCATACACTTTGTTGCGTGCCTTCCCTAGCTGCGCCCGAACCGAACAAGAACAAGTCTTTAGGACTCCAAGTGTCGTCCCTCCGTAGATATTCCACAGCACGTCCGGATCCGCCTTAAGATTGACCAACTAGAATCGCCCTTAAGGTACTATTATTTTCGGCACTTTATAGGCAAATGTGTGACTGAATTTTTCTCTCAAAAACTCACTTTGAATACTTTGAAACTTGTTATAAATTGTGAGCCCTAGCCTCATATTTATAGGGGTATGGAAAGGGAATCGAAATCCTATTCAGATACAAATTAATTAAACCTAGAATCCTACAAGAACTCTAATTCAATTAATTTATCAAATAGAATTAGGAATTTAATCATTAACCGAACTCTGCATGTTTTAGGAAACGTGCACGAACACAAACACTTGCACACACACGCACGGCAGCCACGATGGGCCCCCATGCGTGCGCGCGAGCAGCAGCCCACGCAGCGCCCGCGCGCGCTGCGCGCTGCGCGTGCTGTGCGCGCTGCGCAGCCTGCTGGGCCTGGCCTTGTGCTGGGCCTGGCGAGGCTGTTTGTGCGGCGCGCTTGGCTTGCTTTGCGATGGCCTGGCTTCGTGCTGGGCCTCGTCCGGCAGGCCTCGTCCGATGCTTATTCGTACGATGCGCTTCCGATTAAATTTTCCGATTCCGGAATTCATTTCCGATACGAACAATATTTAATATTTCCGATTCCGGAATTAATTTCCGTTTCGAACAAATATTTAATATTTCCGTTTCCGGAATTATTTTCCGATTCCGGTAATATTTCCGATTCTGACAATATTTCCGTTTCCGGCAATATTTCCGATTCTGGCAATATTTCCATTTCCGATAATATTTTCCGATACGTACCATGTTTCCGTTTCCGGCAACATCTACGACTTGGATAATATTTATATTTCCGATACGATCCATATTTCCGTTTCCGGCAATATCATCGTTTCCGGAGTATTCATTTCTTGCCTGTGACGATCTTAGCTCCCACTGAAACCAAGATCCGTTGGTTCCGAATATTCATAGATGGAGTATTTAATGCCATTAAATACTTGATCCGTTTACATACTATTTGTGTGACCCTACGGGTTCAGTCAAGAGTAAGCTGTGGATTAATATCATTAATTCCACTTGAACTGAAGCGGCCTCTAGCTAGGCATTCAGCTCACTTGATCTCACTGAATTATTAACTTGTTAATTAATACTGAACCGCATTTATTAGACTTA
Source organism: Spinacia oleracea (assembly GCF_020520425.1). Lineage (NCBI taxonomy): Eukaryota > Viridiplantae > Streptophyta > Magnoliopsida > Caryophyllales > Amaranthaceae > Spinacia > Spinacia oleracea. The sequence continues at coordinate 38,493,441 of NC_079489.1, read as the reverse complement.
ACATAGAATGCATACTTGGACCAAGGGCATTATTTCCTTCACATCTCTCGTTATCGAGCATCAATGGGTACTCAGTCTCCCAAGGTTGAGATAATTGATGGTATGATCAATCCTGTGGCTAGAACTAATCAAGATCATGGCATGATCAGGTAGCTTTACGCAACAATATAATAATGGCTTTTGTTATCAACTTATTATGAAATTGTATGATATCAAAACTTTCCGGTCTTCACTTATTTTATTTTATTTTCTGTTTTTGAATATGATACTTGTCTTTCCTCGAATGCTTACATCTTATCAACAGAAAACATCAGAGTGAGTAAGTAGTACTACTTTACAAAATCTTAAAGAGTGGAAATTCTTAATTTGATAGAATTGTTCAAACGAGAAAAAATTATAAAATGGGTGAGAATGAGTCTTTGAAACATAAAACTAAGTGTATTAAACATAGAAAGACTTAAAAATACTCATATAAGTTCATTAGTTGAAAGTTGGGACCGAAATTAGCCATTTTAGTCAAAATGTGACCGATAATGAACTAACGAGGCTTAAATGTGCATAACTTCACCAAAGTGGTTGAGAATGAGTCTTTGAAACATAAAGCTAAGTGTATTAAACTTGTAAAGGGTTTAAAATAGTCAATTAAGTTCATTAGTTGAAAGTTGGGATCGAAATAACCCATTTTAGTGAAAATTTGACCTATAATGATCAAACGAGTCTTATATGTGCATAAATTGACCAAAGTAGGTGAAAATGAATCTTTTAAAAATAAATCTAAATGTATTAAACTTTTAAAGGGTTTAAAATATTTATTGAAGTTCATTAGTTGAAAGTTGGGACCGAAATAAGCCATTTTAGTCAAAATGTGGCCGATAATGAACTAACGAGGCTTAAATGTGCATAACTTTACCAAAATGGGTGAGAATGATTCTTTGAAACATAAAACTAAGTGTATTAAACATGAGAAGACTTTAAAATACTCATTTAAGTTCATTAGTTGAAAGTTAGGACGGAAATTAGCCATTTTAGTCAAAACGTAACCGATAATGAACTAACGAAGCTTAATTGTGTATAACTTCACCAAAATGATGAGAATGAGTTTTTGAAACGTAAAACTAAGTGTATTAAACATGAAAAGACTTTAAAATACTCATTTAAGTTCATTAGTTGACAGTTGGGATCGAATTTAGCAATTTTAGTCAAAACGTGACCGATAATGAACTAACGAAGCTTAAATGTGCATAACTTCACCAAAATGGTGAGAATGAGTCTTTCAAACATAAAACTAAGTGTATTAAACATGGGAAGACTTTAAAATACTCATTTAAGTTCATTAGTTGAAAGTTAGGACCGAAATTAGCCATTTTAGTCAAAATGTGACCGATAATGAACTAACGAGGCTTAAATGTGCATAACTTCACCAAAAACGGTGAGAATGAGTCTTCGAAACATAAAACTAAGTGTATCAAACATGGGAAGACTTTAAAATACTCATATAAGTTCATTAGTTGAAAGTTGGGACCGAAATTAGCTTTTTTAGTCAAAATGTGGCCGATAATGATCAAATGAGTCTTAAATGTGCATAACTTCACCAAAATGGGTGAGAATTAGTATTTGAAATATAAAACTAAGTGTATCAACCATGTAAAGACTTTAAAATACTTATTTAAGTTCTTTAGTTGAAAGTTGGGACCGAAATTCGCCATTTTAGTCAAAATGTGGCCGATAATGAACTAACGAGTCTTAAATGTGCATAACTTCACCAAAAAGGGTGAGAATGAGTCTTTGAAACATAAAAATAAGTGTATTAAACGTGGAAAAACTTTTAAATACTCATATAAGTTCATTAGTTGAAAGTTGGGATCGAAATTAGCCATTTTAGTCAAAATGTGACCGATAATGAACTAACGAGGCTTAAATGTGCATAACTTTACCAAAATGGGTGAGAATGAGTCTTTGAAACATAAAACTAAGTGTATTAAACATGGGAAGATTTTAAAATACTCATATAAGTTCATTAGTTGAAAGTTGGGACCGAAATTAGCCTTTTTAGTCAAAATGTGGCCGATAATGATCAAATGAGTCTTAAATGTGCATAACTTCACCAAAATGGGTGAGAATTAGTATTTGAAATATAAAAATAAGTGTATCAACCATGTAAAGACTTTAAAATACTTATTTAAGTTCTTTAGTTGAAAGTTGGAACCGAAAATAGCCATTTTAGTCAAAATGTGGCCGATAATGAACTAACGAGTCTTAAATGTGCGTAACTTCACCAAAAAAGGTGAGAATGGGTCTTTGAAGCATAAACCTAAGTGTATTACACGTGGAAAAACTTTAAAATACTCATATAAGTTCATTAGTTGAAAGTTGGGACCGAAATTAGCCATTTTAGTCAAAATGTGACCGATAATGAACTAACGAGGCTTAAATGTGCATAACTTCACCAAAAAGGGTGAGAATGAGTCTTCAAAACATAAAACTAAGTGTATCAAACATGGGAAGACTTTAAAATACTCATATAAGTTTATTAGTTGAAAGTTGGGACCGAAATTAGATTTTTTAGTCAAAATGTGGCCGATAATGATCAAATGAGTCTTAAATGTGCATAACTTCACCAAAATGGGTGAGAATTAGTATTTGAAATATAAAACTAAGTGTATCAACCATGTAAAGACTTTAAAATACTTATTTAAGTTCTTTAGTTGAAAGTTGGGACCGAAAGTAGCCATTTTAGTAAAAATGTGGCCGATAATGAACTAACGAGTCTTAAATGTGCATAACTTCACCAAAAAGGGTGAGAATGAGTCTTTGAAACATAAAAATAAGTGTATTAAACGTGGAAAAACTTTAAAATACTCATATAAGTTCATTAGTTGAAAGTTGGGATCGAAATTAGCCATTTTAGTCAAAATGTGACCGATAATGAACTAACGAGGCTTAAATGTGCATAACTTCACCAAAATGGGTGAGAATGAGTCTTTGAAACATAAAACTAAGTGTATTAAACATGGGAAGATTTTAAAATACTCATATAAGTTCATTAGTTGAAAGTTGGGACCGAAATTAGCCTTTTTAGTCAAAATGTGGCCGATAATGATCAAATGAGTCTTAAATGTGCATAACTTCACCAAAATGGGTGAGAATTAGTATTTGAAATATAAAAATAAGTGTATCAACCATGTAAAGACTTTAAAATACTTATTTAAGTTCTTTAGTTGAAAGTTGGAACCGAAAATAGCCATTTTAGTCAAAATGTGGCCGATAATGAACTAACGAGTCTTAAATGTGCATAACTTCACCAAAAAAGGTGAGAATGAGTCTTTGAAGCATAAAACTAAGTGTATGAAACGTGGAAAAACTTTAAAATACTCATATAAGTTCATTAGTTGAAAGTTGGGACCGAAATTAGCCATTTTAGTCAAAATGTGACCGATAATGAACTAACGAGGCTTAAATGTGCATAACTTCACCAAAATGGGTGAGAATGAGTCTTTGAAACATAAAACTAAGTGTATTAAACATGGAAAGACTTTTAAATACTCATTTAAGTTCATTAGTTGAAAGTTGGAACCGAAATTAGCCATTTTAGTCAAAATGTGACCGATAATGAACTAACGAGGCTTAAATGTGCATAACTTCACCAAAATGGGTGAAAATGAGTCTTTGAAACATAAAAATAAGTTTATTAAACATGGAAGGACTTTAAAATATTTATTTAAGTTCATTAGATGAAAGTTGGGACCGAAATTAACCAATTTTATTATTATACGGTTCATTATTTATTTGTTATGAACAAATTAAGTTTTAGTTTATTGTAAGATTCAATATTTATAATATAACTAATGTGTATATATATTTTTTGATGGTTGATCTTTTTGAGGTATTTAGTAATCCGAGGTTCCGGCCTTTCACCTTTGAGGAGATAGATGAAGTTCGAGAAATGTTGGCAAAATTCATTACCAGTGATCATCTTTGATATTTTGTTGTAATGAATCTTAAATTATGGATGCTAGCTAGTTTTTCATATAATTGTAATGTAATTGACTTTTATATTTACAATTATATACTATTTAATTTAATTATCTATATAATTGGATACTTTTTATATGATGTATGGAGGTTAATCAGTGGCGTCGTCCAATTGTAATATGTAGTAGGGAAATTGGTTATACAACAAATCTAGATCAAGTGCAACTCATTTATAGGCCAAGTGCGGCTCATTTTTATGCTTGTGCTGCCCATTTCTATGTCAAGTGCGGGCTCATTTTCAAATTTGGCAGCACCAAATATATCAAGTGCGGGCCCATTTTCAATATTGGCAGCACCAAATATGTCAAGTGCGGGCTCATTTTCAAAATTGGCATCACCAAATATATCAAGTGCGGGCTCATATTCTAAAATTGGCAACACAAAATATATCAAGTGCGGGCTCATTTTCCAAATTGGCAGCACTTGAAACATCAAGTGCTGCCAATATTTTGGCAGCACTTGAGAAACATCAAGTGCGGGCAGGCCATGTGCTGCACATGTAAAAGCCCGCACTAAACCCCTTAAAATGAGCCTGCACTTGAGGTTTTTTCCTCTAGTGATAAAGAATACTCCGGAAATGATGATATTACCGGAAACAGAAATATGGTTCATGACAGAAATATAAATATTATCCAAGTCGTAGATGTTACCGGAAACAGAAACATGGCTCGCATCGGAAAATATTTTCGGAAATAGAAATATTGCCGGAATCGGAAATATTGCCGGAAACGGAAATATTGTCGGAAAAGGAAATTATTTCCGGAATCGGAAATATTAACGGAAACGTAAAATATTTGTTCGAAACGGAAATGAATTCCGGAATCGAAAAACGAATCGGAAGCTCAACGAGCGACAAGCTGGCAAGCGAGCCGGCCTATCGCTCGACAAGTAAAGGAAGCACCATGGGCCGCGCCTACGAGCAAGGCAGGAGCCATGAGGCTGCGCCCTGCGAGCAAGGCCGCATCCATAAGGCCGCGCCAAGCTACAAGCAAGGCAGCAGCCCCATGGGCCGCGCCAAGCTGCAAGCTAGCAAGGCAGCAGCTCATGGGCCGCGCCAAGCCTGCGGCAAGGCAGCAGCACCTGGGCTGCGCCCAGCTAGCGTGCAGCATCTGCGAGGCCTGCCGAGGCGTGGGCCACCGCGTCGTGGGCCGAGGCAACTCGCGTAACCCACGTGGGCCCTTGTGGCTGCGTGGGTTGTTCGTCTTGGGCTCCAAGAAAGATCCGATTGCTTAATATTCCTAATCCTACTGGAATTCAATTAATTAAGAGTTTAATTATTGTTGTAATTCTAATTGAATGATAATTCTAATCCTAATAAGATTGGTAATTATATTCCTAGTGGGATTCTAATTCCTTATTTCCTACACTATAAATATAGGGCTAGGGCCTCATAATTATATACATCAATTGAATTGAAATCATATTCTTTATTTCCCATTGTCGTTCAAGGGAGAACACAATACAAGCCTACCCGAAAACATAAAACCTTAAGTAAAATCCTAGTTGGTTGAAAACATAAAACGTGTTGTGGACTTTCTACGGAGGGGCAACGCCTGGGGCTCTAAAGACATGTTCTTGTTTGGTTCATGAGCAGATAGGGAAGGCACGCATCACACTGTATGTAACCTAAATTATGCTAATTGACTATGTGGCAATTAATTTGGATTATGGCTTTATGGTTTTTCCGCATGAATTATATTGTTGTATTATTCATAACCTAACAGTTAGGACGTCTTTGATGTAGATTCCTTGATAGGCTTGTTGACTGTTGTTGTGGAGATTTTGGCTGGATTATGTTGTTGCTTGGGTTGAATGATAGGTAACCTAATCGATTCTTCATTAGTTGTTCTTTTCAATTTTATTAATCATCCTGCTATATATCGTGTAAGAATATATGCACCAGCTTGTATGAAAAAATAAACAATGAAAATGCTCCTGATCCTTTGCGTAGTGCTGCTAGTTTTTCCAAGCTGGTAGATGACTATATAAGATATGCAATGCACGTTGTTAAACCAGCCCCTACAGTAGCTATAAACCTTGTTGGTGGTTGGTCTTGCCCACATGTAGGATGCTACAAGGCTAATACATATGCTTATATTGCATTTGGAGGTGGTGTTGGCTTGGGAGTAATGATACGGGACGAGGTGGGGGGTGTTGGGGATGTTGCTGTGAGGAGAATGGCAGCGAGGTGGGATGTAGAGAAAACAGATAGTCCAACTTCTTTTACCTTATAATTAATTCATTTTGTGCATGTTCATGGAACCAAAGACATGGCGTGAGGCCTGATCATGTGTGGTTGCAGTAAAGTTGTGGTGTTTTCTAGTGGTTTTTGGGTGGCTGTGAGCTAGGGGTGGGTGCTGGATTGTACTGAAAGTGTTTGGTATGTTGTATGGTTAGAATGTGCGTAGTTGGGTGTTAATGTGGCTGCCAATGCTGTGAAATAGTTAGGATTTAGTCAGTTTTATACTCGTATGATGTTCAAAAATCATCCTGAAGAACAAATATTAGAAGATCAAAGGATGAATCGATGTATAGATAAGCTGAGATCAAATCTGCTTCATTAGTTGTTAAATGTCGTCATCTTCTACTCCTCTAAAGACCCCTGAACTATGCACCCTGAACCTACGTAAAAACATGCTATAGAACCCTAAGTTTAGTATGTAGGACTATAGGTAATGTATTTTTTTTGTTCTTATTCTCTTTAATATGGATAATGACGCGTTATCTGATATTTGCTTCAGGAAATTGGACCTTGAAGCTCAGCAAGGGCTTGTAGTAAGTGGATTTTCTTCTTTGTTTTAAATAGATTTACACCATTTGTCTTTTGTTCAACTTTAGACAAAGTAAATAAATAACTCGTTAAAGTAAGTAGAACTGATTCAAAAGTAAAGAATCATTATATGGAAGAATGATATCATAAATTAAATATATAAATATCGAATGGCCTACGTTGGACAAAATTTTAGTCCTTAAGAGTGATTTTTCACTTGTTTATATATGTATTTCACTTCAGAGTAACTTTTTGACATAAAGTGTTAAAGTAAACTCAACTTGAGAAATAGTAAACTAAATCTCTATAAAAGTAAAATAATATGTATCGATGCCTATTAGCTCAAATGGAAGACCAATGTGCAATTGCACATGGATGTAGGTTCAAATCCTACATAGGCTTATGAATTGTATATGTTGTAATGGATGATTCTCGAGTATTGATACTATGTTTCGTTGTACAAAGAATTGTGAGTATTTAAGACTTTATCGTTTCATTAAGTGAAAAAGAAAAGAGTTCTAAACTTTTTTAAAAGTAAATAATAAAAACGCAAAGGTAAATAATATAACTTGAAAAGAATGGGGTTTGAGGTGCCTAAAAAGGCGATTTCCGGTCGTTAAACGAACATCGTCTTATCAAACAATATTTATAAACCACCTAATCGAACCAACTATATTGACTATAGTGGCAAGCTAGGGATCGTCCCAAGAGAACGAAGCAAAATGAGTTTAAACTATCAAGCTAGCCTAGAAGTAAGATTGAATTGATTTGTAATGAACTAAGGAGTCTAGACTAATACGATAAGCAAACAATAGGGAAAAGCTAGGGGAATCGGGGATTGGTTTGGGTTCATTAGGAAATGTCGAAGTTCAATCAATCAACGTTGCAAGGAAATGATAATTAGGGGGAATACCAACAAATATTGCATTCGGCACCTCTCGGATAGAGCGCATTGAGTTGCCTAATCCGAAGGAGAGCTCTCGCATGACCTCTATACTAGGCACCTACCAATTAGAACTAGTTCATCCCATATGCCTATGCTAATCCTCAATCTCTTGACAAACTAGCATAAAACATTTCCAATCAACTAACTAGAATTAGTATTTGCAACTACCAATCTAGTTAGACATAGAGATCCTAATCACCAAATCCAATTTCAATCACAACATCATCATGAATTCAACTCAACATCCCTAATTAATCCCCAAACTTCACCCCTAACCCTAGCATGGACTACTCACTACACATTGAAGGGGTAATTAGGCTAAAAATTGGAATTAATCAATTGATCATCATGATTGAATTGAAAATGAAATTGCAAATCAAATTAAACAAGCAATTAAACTAGAAATTCTAAGATTCAATGGAAATCAAAATTGATAGCAAGTGCAAAAATCAACAATCAAAACAATTAAGAAAAGTAAAGCAAGAGTAGAAGAGATTAAGGAGAAGAGAAGTTACTAATAAGCTTGAACAATCTTGAACTTGAAAGCAAAAACTATGAATTAATCTTAAAATTCTCTCTCTAGAATTTTAGAATTACAAAGTATTTGAAACTAAAAAGCCCTGAAAAACTAAAACTAAAAACTAAAACTCAAAAACTCAAAACTAACTTTTTAAAAATAATAATGTGAAATATGTTTATATGCTTGCCAAAAATAGAATTTTAAATAACGAAAAAGAGTCACCCGCGTCGTCGTGCGGACACACAGAGAAGTGTGCGTGTGCGCACAGAAATTTCGTGCATCCACACAGAGCGCACAATTTTCAAGAACTCTGGGAATTTGGCTCAAGTTTGTGCGGGCGCACAGATCTTCCGTGTGGGCGCACAAGCTAGAGAATTGCTCATTGACTCATTTTCTTCACCGCGCGCGCGCACAGCTGACTTGTGCGCGCACACAATCCTGTTTCTTGCACATTCTACCTTGGATTTCCACATTTTCTCAACATTTACCTATAAAAGATCAAAGTGGAATAAAGCATATAAATGGCCAATAAACTATACAAAAATCACACAAAACGTAATAAAATGGTAAGAAATCCTAAGCTAAGAGCGACATAAATGCCGCTCATCAGTGCCGACTGTTGTTCGATGTCTGCGGTTAGCTGTTGTGAGCTTTTCTGGTCCTGCAGGGAGCTGTAGATGCGTATGTTTCTGCCTCCAGTAGGCCCTGGGTATTGTTCCAGTGGTTGTGTGCTGGTCCTAGTGGGTATACTGTCTGTTTTCTGGCCAACTTGCCAAAGATGATTTGCACGCGTAAAAGAAAGAAAAAAGTAGATAATAAACTCAAAAGTAAACTAAAAAAACTCACAAGTAAATAAGAAAATCTTAAAAGTAAATATGAAAACCTCAACTGTTAAACTGAATGTGAATGAATTTGACAATTGAAAACTATGTTGTATAAAGGATTTGTAGATGTGTAAGACTAGCAATTGCTTGTATGAGGAGAGTGAAAGAAGAACAACGATAAAGGAGGGTGGAAAACAGTGAAAGAAGTATCTCCTCACGATTTCGTCAAAGATAATGCGGCTCATCTCAGCGATCCGACAAGCTGGAGCTGCCTCACTGGACTAACATTGTGTAGAGTTATAAGCTGAAGGAGTTCACTCATATATGACCTTGACGGGTATTACATCAGAATGGCAAGGAAGGTCTACTTCAGGGGTGGACTTAGAGTTGGTGGATTTAGGAGGATTTATGGAGGAAGGAAGAGAAATTGTAGTAGCCCTCCCCATTTTTGCAAGAGAAGTGGTGATGTTGTCCGTCACATTATGCAGTAATTAGAGTAAGTGAAATTTTTTGAAATTGATCCTAAAGGAGGAAGGAAAATCACATCAAACGGCCAGCGTGATCTAGATAAAGTAGCTGATAGAATTGGTGTGGAGGTGTTCCGCATTCCTACAAATGCCAATCAGATTGTTGGGGTTGTAGGCGAGTTCTTTGGGCAGGATCCTGGTGAACCCAGGTCAAGTTTGGCATTATTGCTAATGCAGTCAGTCAGACGGGTTTTCTAGAGAAATAAAAATTCAGAACATCTCAAAAGTAAACAAAATATCTCAAAAGTAAATAAGAATATCTCAAAAGTAAATCATAAAATTTTCAAAATTATTAGTACAACATAGAAATGCCGAGTATTAGAGTATGTGGAGGTCAAAGTAAATGTTTTCAAACTAAAAGTAAATAAAATAATACAAAAATTAAAGATGAACCTACGTGGGATTCAAACCCACATCTTTTGTGCAATTGCACAATGTTCTACCTATTGAGCTAGTAGGCTAGTGTTTTCAAGAAGAATAAAGAAAAGTAAAGCAAAAATCAAAACACTGCCTTGATTTCCTCCAATGCCTATTTATCTTGAAGTAGACTAAATAGCTATGAAAGTAAACTAAATTTCTGCAAAAGTAAACTATATTGCTTAAGGTGTCGTGGCTGATTTTTTAGAACAAGCAAGAGGATTCTTTGGTACAATTTCAATATGCATGCAGTCCTTACTTAGGTGTGTGAGGCAAACCACAATCAATCAATTTGCTTCTGGAGATTTTACTAAACAATGTTGCTATCTCTCAGCTGGAATCTGGACATAAGACACATAATTTATGTGTGTTATTCAGACTCGGACTTATAAAGAAGCTACTTGTTAACCAGAAGTTTCTGGTAAGTTAGCTTCACATCCATTTTATGAAGAATTTATGGGGGCCTTTTCTCTTTTTAAAACAATAAAGCAGTAGACACTAGACAGTAAAGATGAGATATGGAGACTAATTAACCTAGGCAAAATCAATGGACTGCAAAAGGTAAAATGAGATATTGAGCCTAATTAAGGAATCAAGTCCTCTCAAAATGATATTGACGTATGAGAATGAGCATGAAATCTAGCTCTCGGGAAAAGATTGGCAACTGACTTAAACCACTGGTCCACTGTAACTGGATCTCAGAGGCCCCAGAAAGACTAGAAAATATGAACATACAGAATATTTCAAGTTTCTGACAGCCAGGAACAAGCCAAATCAAGCGTTTACACAACAAATACAAAATTGATTAAGTCCCCAATTGCAAAAGAAAGCTATTTATTCTACACTGAGTGACCTAATTAGCAGGATAAGCATTATACAAAACCAGAGCCCTAGGGACCAATAAGACTTCGATCAGTTTGTATGTTGGTAATTTACTATACATCCTTATACAAAATTCTTGCGTAAATGTTACCATCTAAACAAGAAATATTGTCAAAAACTCAATGTTACAAATCAGAGGCACACCCAACAACTCAATGCAAAAAATGCATTATAACTTACCAAGTCATCCACAAGTCACTATGCCCTTGACTTGCGCCATCTGTAACTTCACTAACTGGGAAGGCCAGCTGCACCGAAGCAAAACAAATTACACCATAGAACATAAGTTAAGCCAAAATAACAACATGCCACACCAACAGAAACACTATAGCACAAGCCAGCCAAAATAAAAGTCAACAAGGTCAACTTTTCTCCAAAAAAATCAGGATGACCAACAACAAGTTAATGTATATAAAGAACTTGTAAAAGTAAATAGAAATGATTCAAATGTAAATAATTTTCAAATAGTAGAATTATTAACATATACTAAAAACGCCTATGTAAGATTCGAACTTACATCTTGTGCAATTGAACAAAGCTCTACCAAATGAGCTCATAAGCACCACTTGTATGATTGGTCCAACACAGGTTATCCAAGTGATCAAGAATAGTAAAAGTGAAGAGCAAAAACATAATCATATTGACTAACCCTTCACTTTTATTTAGGGTGTTAAGTGTTACCCATTGCATTTGCGGTTTCCTCAAACACAAACATATTGACTAGTCTATCATATGAAAGCTTCAGTTTATGTAGGAATGTAATTAAGCGCACAGACTCTCAGAAAGACTGACCAAATTTCATCTATAATCATGACTTCATGAGAAACCATGCTTAGAATGTCAAACAAAACACAACAATGAAATCAACTTGAGTAAATTTATCAAACTCGAGGAAATCAAATGAAGAACCCTAATTCGAGCAAAATGAGAACGAAAAATAAATTATACCACACGAAATTCAATCGAAACTCCAATTATCACCAATTAAAATTAGAACCGGATTCACCTAGCAGAACACAATTGCGAGAACGATGAAAATTGAAACTCCAAATTACGAAAGGAAATAGAAAAATACGAGCATAATAAGAAAATAATGGTGAACTCAGGAAAATCGAATAACAAATTCGTACCTGAAGAATTGGAAGAGGATAGAAATAAGGTGAAGGGATTTGCAAGAACAAAGAGAATCAACGAAGTTCAAAAGATGAAGATACACAGTAGGGAGGATTTACAGGAGGAGAGAGAGAATGGAAGAAGAGAGAGAAAGAATATCCGAAATTGGGAAGAAAGAAAGGAGGTCATTCAACACAGATGAAATTACCAGTAACCCTTATTTTTTGATTTGGTCGGGCGAGATAAGGGTCGTTGGATTGAATTGATCAAGGGCTGATATTAGTTCTCAGTTCTCATCTTAAGGGGAGGGATTCGATGAGAAGTGCACTTATTGTGAGAAGCGTGAGAAATGATCTCACCCGTTAGATGAACACAATCCAACGGAAAAAATTAATTATGTGGCACTATTATATTAATGGGCGCGACAAGTCATAAAAAAATCGAACAAAATTGCAGTATCCAACTACTATCCAAGTATCCAACTATGATGTTTTCCTTTCCCACGTGCTTTCCCCTTCTCCATTTCTTCAGTACCCACTACCCAAGGAAAGCCATTATCTACCCCACTACCCCGTATTAATACATTTGTACCCATGAAAACTCACCTTTGAAATACCAAGCACAATTCTTCTCCTAGTTTCTTCCACCCTTTAAATAGCTTTGTGATAATTTGGCTGAGCTTGTGGTACTTTTGGCTAGATTTTTTGATCAATTTTGATAGGAGCTAACTCTTTGCTTTTGTAATGCACCAATTCTCAATCTCAGTTATCCTTTAACAATCAGATTTTTTTCCAGAGTTTCAGATCTAAAATAGATAATATTTCTCTCCCCTTTACTCATACTCCATGTTATTTGATGTTCATCGAGTGAGAATGTCAGGTACATCAAGTGTAACACCCCCATAATCCTCCCTATTTAAAACACCTTATATTTGAGAATAGAGAAACATAGGGGTGTTACTGCCACGATGGAATGTATAAGGCAGATGAACTAATTAATTAAAAACTGGTTTAACTTTTATAGTCTAACTTTGAAAACGAACAGCAGAAGTCTTAAAACGCATAATTCAAATACAATGTGGAGATCTCAATAGGCCCCTTCGTAATTCCAAACTCCAACACGAGAAATAAGTTAAGTTAAGCAGTTGCAACAAATTAAAATTCAAAACCAATGTAATACTTAAAGGGAAAAGGTACTTCAAAATCTATCCCCATGCATGCTTATTCGCAAACATGTAGATTGGCTGCTCCCCAGAATCCCAAGTGAAATTATGGTTCACCGTAGGGCCATCATATAAAGAGACATGGCCAACAAAAAGATCAAGTCAACTAATGTTGAATACGTACTGAAGCAATAATCATTTAGTAATAAACACTCTAGACACACAACGCTATTAAATAATGCACCTCAGGACACGACACTAACTTACCGACTAAACCTTGATTTATGTGGATTAGAATTGGCATTGTAATATAAAAAGATTGTTCATAGGCCGTCCTTGACCGCACCTAACGATCCTATAAGAGTATCGAAGAGTCCTAGACGTGCCTTCGAATATGTAACTTTAAACTTACTAGAGAGTCCTCTAGTATAGACAAACCTTGAATCAGTATGCATACCCCCGAGAAGAGTCCTTGACGTACCTTCTCTAGGAAGTTTAGCTACTTAGTTAACTCGATTTCTGTAGGTAAAAGCGCCCTAGCGCATAATAAAGAGTGCAGGATACTAATACAAAGATTGTCCCTTACCCATACTACTACTCGAGAAATTATCTCTGAGAGCTTACAAGCCATTCCTTTCACTTTAAGTGCTTTAGTAATTTCCTTGTTATTCAATTTGTTTAGACCTTAAACAAAATATAACTATACAACATAAGAAACACGACTTCTCTTTTAGTTCATTTAGGACGAGTGATCAAACAAATAAGACACCCATTATTAAGCCTTTAGTCCTTGGCTCGGAGGTTTTGAGAGAACTCCTACATACTATGTCTCAACTTAGTCTAATTGACAATAGTAAAACTTGTAAAGACAATAATATTAAAGATCATGCTTGCTTCTTATAATAAACAAACAACAACGACATAATCCCAAGTGTACGCATCACAACACATTCATTGAAATATAAATAATCCCAAGGCCTACTCATGCCACTAATACTACTAGTACATTCTAGGACTAGTACCTTTTTGAAGTACAAAAACAGATTAAGGTAACGAGCTAGCTAGAATCTCCCTTCTACGAACTTGGTACCTAAACATTGTATAATAATATAATCAGTTTCTTGATTACATAAATTAACATCTAAAGCACTAAAAATCAGATTTGTATAACTTCCTACTAATCTGATTTTTAGACTCTCAATGCTCCAAATACACAAACAATAACCTATTATTGTTCACATTGTAACCTCATCGTAAAAGCTTATTTAAAATAGTCACTTAGGAGCTCTAAAAACTGTTTTAACCATTAATAGGTATGCTGATTTTTCCTTGACAAAAATCAAATTGTAAACTTGTATAAAATATTATCGATCGTTAGGGAGTAAATTTCCTCTACCATACTTACGCATACATGTATAAAGAGTCAAGGCCTAAAATCATATCCTTAAGCATATTTCAAAATTAGGAACTCATTACTAAATTAATTATAGATTAGCATAAAGCTACGTTTTTTTTTTACATAACTGTTGTTTGCATTACAACTTCAACAAGGCAAGTCAACCACATCAGCTACAATCAAATATGAATAGTAGTAAACCATTCGCATCACATTCATCTTAAATAGTCGACGAACGACCACATCAACAACAACTCACGCAGCAATGGCTGCTGCGGTTCTTGTTGTTATCAAGAGTGTAGTGATATGTGCGTTTTATATAGTGTTTCACCCCCGTCCCTTAGTACTTTTTATGTGTCAAACGTGATCTTAGGAGCCGTTTCTAGTACTAACGTGTGTTATTGAGTGTGCCTTGAGTTTCAGGTTTGATTATGAGAAATTGGTCTTTTTAGACCCGTTTCATGTTGATCTAGGCCACTATATGAGCCCGAGGAAGTTCGGGACCTCCATCGTCGACTTTCGGGAGCCTTGGATGCTTATGGTTGAGCCCCGAGAGTTAGACTCAGTGATATGAGCGAGTTATATTGAAGATTGCAAATCGCCCTGGAAGCTGAGGGCGAAATGCAACCATCGGGCGGAATTGAAGCAAATTAAACTCATCAACGCGCGCCCGATCGGGCGCAGCTCGCCCGGTCCGGATCGGGCGGTCATCTGGAAGTTGATGTGAGAAGTTCGCAATCCGCCCGATCGGGCCGACTATCGAGTACTTCGCCCAATCGGGCGGAGCGCCGCCCGATCGGGCGACGCCAACCCCTGCTGCTTATGCGCGTGTTTTCTTTACGTTTTTTTGGCTTGTATTTTGGGCAAACTATAAATACTAGCCCTTTTATTTTTAGGAGACACTTTATTTTCTAGTATCAAACACTTAGTTTATTTTCCTAAGCTTAGTTTTCTCTCTAATTTGTCTCAAACACTTAGTTTTATTTCCAATCAAAAGTTCAAACTTTATTATTCCATTGTTCTTCAATTAGGTATTGTTCTTTATTTTATTCATTTCTTTTGCTTTAATTATGTTTTCAATTATGCTAATTGCTTTGTTTATTATCAACATGCTTGAGTAGTTTAATTTCTAGGGTTTGGGGATCCATGAATTAATATGATGGGATATTGAATAATTGTGATTGTTGGCATTGTGATTAATTCCTATTGATTGGTTTATTCCCCTATTCAATTAGATTTGCGCAGGTTTAATTGCGTAGTTATGCAATATCAAGTTAAGATTCGAGAGATGCAATTTGATGTTTAGGCTTGTGTCAATAGGTAGAATTGAGATTAATAAGTAGCGAGAGCCCGTTAATTCTAAGTCTATGACTAGTATCGATTCGAGAGAGCATGCTAGTCTAATTAATTACTTTGTTGATTATCGTGATTGTTCATCGTCCTGGATTGTTAATTGCTGGTGAACCTATGCCCTAGGTTTCCTTAATATATTGATTCATACTTATTTAATTATCGTTCGTAGTCTTAGTTTACAAACAATCAACCAAATCTTGTTCCCAATAGTTTAGTTTAATTAATTAATAGTAGAAAGAACGACTGTCTCCCTGTGGATTCGATCCTGACTTCCTTTGCTACCTAGCTAGTGGACCTTAGGTTATTTTTGATTAGGTGATACGACTTTAGCCTGTCAAATTTTGGCGTCGTTGCCGGGGAGACGGTTTTATTTTCTGTTGTTGATTGCTTATCCTAGATTATTGTTTGTTACTACTCAAGGAACTCACGTTCCTTGAGACCGGATCTCACATTGTTTTGTAGTCTTTGTCTATTCCCAGGACCGTAGGTACTAGTAATCTTACTCGATTCGATCCTGAGCCCGAAAGAACCTTTCATAGACGAAGAACTTTCATTGCACAGTGTGGGAATTACTCTGATTCTGATCATAATATTGGTGATCTTTTTCCTTCAGATACAGATTCAGTTTCAGAGATAGAGATGGGTGACGAAACTCTACTACCGCCACCTACCCCACGGCTTACAGACTATTCTAAGCCAAGTCTGTCCGTGCTACCAAAGGCGATCATACCTTCTATTGCAGCTGAGACCTTCAAGATTGAGCCTGCATTGATTAACATGATTGAGAGAAGCCAGTACGGTGGGGAACCAGGTGAAGATCCGAATCTTCACATATAGTCCTTCATCCAATATTGTTCCACCATCAAGCAAAAGGGATTGACTCCGGAGCAGACTATGGAGATACTTTTCCCGTTCTCTTTGAGTGGGAAAGCTAAACTGTGGATTAATGGGTTGAATCGGGCGGCTTTGGAAATCACTAATTGGGAGTCCTTGGCTCTTGCTTTTTATGTTAAATATTTTCCACCTGAGAAAACGGCTCGTCTGAGGGGTCAGATATTAGGTATCTCACAACAAGCAGATGAGAGTTTGTTCGAGGTCTGGGAGAGATTCAAGGATTTGCAAAGAGAGTGCCCGCACCATGGTTCGGAAGATTGGTTCTTGATTCAGCAGTTTTATAATGGTCTGGGCAATGAGTCTAGATGTTTGTTAGATTCGGCTGCCAGTGGGAGGTTCATGCAACTTGAGGTGCCTAGAGCTATGGAAGTGATTGAGGAGATAGCCATTCACAATGCCCAGTATGGGAATCCTAGAGGTCTATCTAATAGGGGTGGTAAGCATGATTTAAATTCTATTGAACAATTAACTGCCCAATTGACTGTTTTACACTATAAGTTTGATAATATGCAAGCAGCCAATGCTCAATCTGCCCAACCTGCTAGTGTAGCTTCTATGAGTGCCCAACCTGCTACTGTTTGTGAAAGTTGTGGAATGTCTGGTCATTATGCACAGGAATGTAGGAGCTCTGTTGAACAATGTAACGCATTTCAATCCTACAAACAAAATAACCCATTCTCCAACTCTTACAATGAGGGCTACAAAAACAACCCTCTACTATCCTATAGGAGCAACAATATCCAGAACCCTCACCAAGTCCAACATCCACCACAACAACCATACCAACCCCCACATCAACAATCCTACCAACCACGGAACAACTACAACCAACAGTCTAGTGGACCACCTGGGTTCCCTAGACAACACACATCACCTCCACCACCACAACCTCAAGCCACACAGCCTGACCCTATGCTAGTAGAGATGAGAAACATGATGCTTCAAATGCAAAAATCTCTAAGTGAAAAGGATGCAAAGTTCGATGCTCTTACTGCTCACAACAAGATCATTGATACACAGTTGGCACAGATGGCTACTACTATTGCAGGGAGGCCACCAGGCCAATTTCCTTCACAGCCCGAAAATAGGGAGACTGCTAATGCAATTACATTGAGGAGTGGTAGGGATTATGATGGTCCTTCTATGCCGGTTGAGGTTGATTCTGGGGTGTCTGCTAGTGGTCTGGTCAGTGAGGAAATCCCAAAGATAGTTATGGATGGTAAGGAAGCTGAAAAGGTAGTCAATGAGAATGAGGCTACAACTGAGGTTAAGAAGGGGATAGATATTCAAGTACCACCTATTGCACTCCCCTTCCCAAACCGGCAACTCAAGAATAAGCTAGGCAAGCAGTTTGGCAGATTCTTGGAAGTGGTCAAAAATTTGCAGGTAACGGTTCCCTTTACTGAATTAATTTTACAAGTTCCTGCTTATGCTAAATTCATGAAAGATATTTTGACCAGGAAACGTGCTTTTTGTGAGGTAGAGACTGTAGCTTTTACTGAAGAATGTAGTGCTTATTTGCAAAACAAGTCTCCACCTAAACTTAAAGACCCCGTGAGTTTTTCCATCCCATGTAACATTGGCACTGTATTTATTGATAAAGCTTTATGTGATTTAGGTGCTAGTGTGTCAGTCATGCCTTTTTCTGTCTGTACTAAATTGAATATGGGTGAGCTTAAGGTTACCAATATCACTCTACAAATGGCCGACCGTTCTGTCAAATACCCCTTAGGTGTTTTAGAGGACGTCCCTGTTAGAGTAGGTAAATTCTATATACCTATAGACTTTGTAGTACTAGACATGCAGGAGGATTCTCAAATTCCCATAATCTTAGGTAGACCCTTCCTTCACACGGCGGGGGAGGTCATTGATGTTAAAAGTGGGAAATTGAGTTTGTCTGTTGGGGATGATAAGGTGACTTTTAATCTGAATAGTGCCTTAAAAAGTCCCATGCTAGAGGAAGAACAATGCTATCGTATAGATGTAGTTGATTTTGTTACTCGTGATAACGTCTCCTAAGTTCTCGAAAGAGATCCCTTGGAGGCAGTGCTTTGTTGTGAGTCTTCTGCAGGTGATAGAAGTTCTTGGAGTGCTGAAGTGGATGCTCTGGAGTTGGCTCTTAATGGTGGAGAATCTGAGCTGGAGAGCACCAAATTAAAGAGGTTAGTTCGGCCGGTTTGTCCTGTTAAAGAGGTAAAGAAACCCGAACTTAAGCCTCTTCCTGCTAAC
This sequence comes from Spinacia oleracea, assembly GCF_020520425.1. Classification (NCBI taxonomy): domain Eukaryota; kingdom Viridiplantae; phylum Streptophyta; class Magnoliopsida; order Caryophyllales; family Amaranthaceae; genus Spinacia; species Spinacia oleracea. Next base: position 38,474,376 of record NC_079489.1, on the reverse strand, counting down.
CTTAAATATGCGTTTTTAGATGATGAACAACTTTGCCCTGTGATCGTCAGTACTGCACTTGATGCAGACCAGTTATCCCAACTTCTTATTGTGTTGAAAAGGCACAAAAAGGCCATTGGGTATAGTATTGATGATTTAAAGGGTATTAGCCCTGACTTTTGTATGCATAGGATACATCTAGATGAAAATCATAAACCATGCATCCAACCCCAGCGTCGTTTGAACCCTGTCATGCAAGATGTTGTAAAAGCTGAAGTTATGAAATTGCTTGATGCGGGTATTGTATATGCTGTGTCTGATTCTAAGTGGGTGAGTCCTGTTCAGGTAGTGCCTAAGAAAGGGGGGACAACTGTGGTGAGAAATGAAAAAATAAGTTGATACCAACTAGGGTAGTCACAGGTTGGCGCATGTGCATTGATTATAGGCGTCTTAATGTTGCTACTAAAAAGGACCATTTTCCCCTTCCCTTCATTGATCAAATGTTAGAAAGGCTAGCCTGTCACAATTTTTTCTGTTATCTGGATGGTTATTCTGATTTCTTTCAAATTCCCATACATCCAGACGACCAGAAAAAGACCACCTTCACCTGTCCCTATGGTACCTTTGCATATCGTAGGATGCCTTTTGGTCTGTGTAATGCACCCGCTACTTTCCAACGTTGCATGATGAGTATCTTTTCTGATTTTATTGAGTCTATCATGGAAGTGTTTATGGATGATTTTAGTGTCTATGGTACTTCTTTTGATTCTTGCTTGCTAAATCTGACTAAAGTCTTGAAAAGATGTGAAGAGTGTAATTTAGTCTTGAACTGGGAAAAGTGTCATTTCATGGTTACTGAAGGGGTGGTCTTGGGACATTTGATATCTGATAAGGGAATTCAGGTGGATCGAGCTAAGGTCCAAGTGATTGAACAATTGCCCCCTCCAGTTAATGTGAAGGGTGTTAGAAGTTTTCTTGGTCATGCGGGATTTTATCGCCGCTTTATCAAGGATTTTTCTAAAATTGTTAAACCACTTACCCAACTCCTCCTCAAAGATGCCCCGTTTGTGTTTACTAATGCTTATCTCGAGGCCTTTGACAGGATTAAACAGGCACTGATTTCGGCTCCCATCATTCGTTCTCCCGAATGGGATCTTCCGTTCGAGATAATGTGTGATGCAAGTGATTATGCAGTTGGGGCAGTTTTAGGTCAGAGAAGGGAAAAGGTTTTGCATGCCATCTACTATGCAAGTAAGACCTTAGATGAAGCTCAAGTTAATTATGCTACTACTAAGAAGGAGCTTCTAGCCATAGTCTATGCCTTGGACAAGTTTCGCACCTATCTGATTGGATCCAAGGTGATAGTCTATACTGACCATGCGGCCCTTAAGTATCTGCTCTCTAAGAAGGAAGCCAAGCCTAGGCTTATTCGATGGATACTACTGCTACAGGAGTTTGATCTAGAGATCCGCGACAAGAAAGGGGCTGAGAATGTGGTTGCAGATCACTTGTCTAGATTGAGGTATGATGATGGTAAGGGATCTACACCGATTGATGATTCATTTCCGGATGATCATTTACTTGCACTTGCCAGTCAATCACCATGGTTCGCAGATTTTGCTAACTACATTGTGGGGGGAATTCTTCCGGCCGATCTTACATATCAACAAAAGAAGAAATTCCTACATGATGTCCGGTTCTACGTTTGGGACGACCCTTATTTGTTTCGTGAGACTGCTGAAGGGTTGTACAAGCGTTGTATTCCAGAATGGGAAGTTCAAGGTGTTATCAGTAGGTGTCATTCTTCACCTTATGGTGGTCACCACGGACCGTCTAAAACAAACGCTAAGCTGTCACAATGTGGTTTTTACTGGCCTACTATGTTCAAGGATGCACAGGCTTTTATTGTGGCTTGTGATGCGTTCTAGAGGGTCGGCACTATTTCGAGGAGGTATGAGATGCCACAGAACGGGATCCTTGAGGTGGAAGTTTTCGATGTGTGGGGAATCGACTACATGGGACCATTCCCATCATCCAAGGGTAATCTGTATATCCTTGTTGTTGTAGATTATGTGTCCAAGTGGGTGGAAGTCGTTGCCTCACCTACTAATGATGCCAAGACGGTCATTTCTCTGTTCAAGAAAGTTATCTTTCCAAGATTTGGGGTTTCGCGAGCTTTGATTAGTGATGGAGGGTCACACTTCCATGAGAGGCATCTGGATGCGCTCCTGCGCAAGTATGGGGTTTATCACCGCACTGGGCTAGCCTATCACCCTCAGACAAGTAGGCAAGTTGAGGTCTCTAACCGAGAGATCAGATCTATCCTTGAGAAAGTGGTGGCGAAGTCTAGGAAGGATTGGAGCGATAAGCTGGATGATACTCTATGGGCATAAAGAACCGCCTTTAAGACACCCATTGGTACTTCCCCCTAGCTGTGAGGGGGTCGAAAAAGCGCGAGGCTAATGCGTGACCTTGTCCCTCGTGGGTGTGACGATTCTTTTTATTCAATTAAGTGTAATTGGATTTCCTGTGAGTATACACCCAATTGACTAGTAATATAGGAGTCGCCATTCAGTTATTAACAACAATGAGAAAAACTGACAAAACCCGGTTATCGTGACATAAAGGGAGTGCAATTATGTTTGACCACGACGGCCGTAGGTTCCCTTGTGATCCCTGGTGTGGGGATCTCTCAATATACACCCGCAAGGTAGAGATTGAGGGTTCGGGGGACTGTAACTACCGAGAGGAGTAATTCGCTCGTCGATAACTCCAGAGGCAGGATATCCTTACTAGCTCAGCATAAATAATTGAAGGGACATGCGTTAACTATTAAACTAATCTGAGTTGATTTTAGCAATATGCAACATATAATACTAATTCGATCGTGATTATCTGATTTAAATAACATTAAGGGACCTAGCATGATAATCCGATTTCCCAAAAATATTATATTTGTTAGGCGTGATAGAACAATCATATTAGGTTAGTTTAACAGTTCATAAAAAGGGCGAGGAAAGCAGTTAAATCATCGAAAAGGGACACGTTACGACGCACCCTTGAGAGGTGCGTCACGGTTCTCAGAAAACTAACCACTTTGACTTTGCTATTTCTCCTTTTTATTTAACGAATCTCAATTATGGGACAGGATACGTTCTGTTCGATTTATGGATCGATTGCGACAGAACGCGTGAACAGTTTCGCAGCGAGAGGCTTAGGCTAAGGGGTTTAGAGTCAATACTCAGAATATATGATTTGTTGTTGTGTCGTTTCACGTCGAAACTAGGGGCCTATTTATAGGAAAAAGTGGCGTAGAAATATAGTTTTTCAGGAATTTGAATACGAAACGGATTAGGAAAATAATCCGTCCCAGGTATTTTCGGCGCCCAGCTCTGGGTGCTGGAATTTTCGGCGCCCAGGGCTGGGCGTTGAAAATAAGGTCTGGCAGAATTCTTTGGTCAGATTCGGATTCCTGAAATTCGTAGAGTTTGAGATTAACTCGAGTCTTTTAGCGCGTATCAATTTTATGAAGGAATGCGTCTGGGCCCGTTACGAACTCTAGGCTCGTTAGGATTTTAATTAATACTTAACTCTTATTTCCGAATCATATTAGGAATAGGATTCTTGCAGTTTTCTATCTCATTTAGGATTTATGTTGTAGTGCAACACCTAATTCTGACAGGTTTCTATCTTTTATGATTTGCCACTTATAGAAGCTACTTTTTACGGCAGTTACTATTTTTAGCAGGTTTCCATAAATAGCAGGTTTCGGGTGAAATGAAATGGGGAATCGAGATTCGTTTATTTTATAGGAGATGCGTTGTCAAGTGGAGTTTTTATGCTTTCATCATCGAACCTTTCCCTTGCGGGAACGGGGACAAAAGTAGGTGTCTACAGGTAGCCCCCACTTTGACTGAGTCTTGGAGTAAGACGATGGTCAAAGTATTAGACGGAATGCGTCACACAAGCCATGGTGTATGTGACCTGTTTTGCGAGGGTCTCACGAGCCCCCGAGTGATAACATTTGACTTAAGGGTCATCACTTGAAGTGTCGACATATCCCTCACGTGTCATTGGGATTTGTCAACTGATAGTATAGAAACTTCCTCACTTTGTCATTGGAAGGATCTAAAGGTGCGTAGAAACTCCCTCACTTTGTCATTGGGAGTAGCTACAGAGTTTTTCGAAATCAAAGCTATAAAGTGTAATTGGGCCTGGCCAAGCCCAATCACGAGGTAAAACATTTTTAAAGATTCTCATTTTCAGGGCTAGCTAAACGAGAAAACCCCCTTGTTTTTATAGGACGTAAAACGAAGGAAAATCCAGCACATCGTTCTTTTTTGGAAAAACGAAAAACCAATCCTTTAATTTTTGGAAAAAGGGAAAACCAATCCTTTAATTTTTGGAAAAAGGGAAAACCAATCCTTTAATTTTCGGAAAAAGGGAAAACCGATCCTTTAATTTTCGGAAAAAGGGAAAACCGATCCTTTAATTTTCGGAAAAAGGGAAAACCGATAAAAGTTATCGCTGCAGCGACTAAGGACCTGCGCTGTTAGTGACGCAGACCCCGCCCGCTGAAGGTGGGCGAGCCTGTCCGCTGAGGGTGGACCCCCCATCCGATAGAAGTGGACGAATCTGTTTTGATGTTTTTGAAAATAAGGACCTACGCGGTTTGTGACGTAGACCCCGCCGGCTGAAGATGGCGAGCCTGTTTTATTTTGTAGATTTTATTTTCTTTTCATTTTCGAAAACTGAGGACCTGCGCGGCTAGTGACGCAGACCCCGCCCGCTGAGGGTGGGCGAGCCCATTTTGAATTTCTTATTTTGCCTATGTAGAAGGGCTTTTGTGATTACAACCTGTTGGTGGGTCGTAATATTTCCTGATTAGATGTGTCCTATAAGTGGGTCCACACTGTGTATATTTTTGTTTAACAATATATTTTTTTGAGATATCCAAACATGATATGGTGTATGGCGCAGTCTGGGAATGTGATTTTGATCGCGCGCTCCTCGTTGAAGTCTATTTTTTCGCGAGCCCCCAAGCACTAGGGCTCGTTGGTTGTTTTTCGCATCTTGTAGCCATGTTTGGGGTCATGCTCGTATGTGCGAGCGACCTTCTATAGTAGTGTGCTACTCTTAACAAAGCCGTGAGGTGCGACTTTCAGTGAAGAAATCGGCAATTTTCAAGCCAAATATGGCAGGGCCCAATAGAAGTTAGGGCCTTTTGAGCCTGGATTCATTTTCGGCGCCCAGGCCTGGGCGTTGAAATAATTCACGCCCAGGTGGGGCGTTGAAAGTGTTGTTTGGGCTGGTCTTTTGATGACACAGTCGGCCTCTTGTTCATTCGTTTATTTCACTTGGAAGTTCTATGTATTCTCTTTTCTTTTGTTTTTTTTTCTTTGTTTTTAGAACGTGATGATTTTCTTGCGAAGCCGTAGCCGATTGGTGGACTACGGTGCTTGTTGCTTTGGGGCGATTTATTTTAAGGAACTGTTGCTCTTAAGGCGTACAGTTATTGCAATAGTTGGGCGAGTCTATATGGCCCGAGGAACATACCTTGAGGTGTAAGACTTTGATCGCTCTTATATTTTTTGAACGTGTTCGTGAATGATGATATGTATGTGCGAACGAGCGTTCATAGAATGGCCGTTGTGTGCAGTCCATTAATCAGATTACTTGAATTGTTTCATTTTTTTTTTTGAGCAACGACTGATTTTGAATAGTTTGCTTAGAAGCTTGATAGGGTTCAGGCCCATTCATGAAGTGGGGTGAAACATCGTGCCCTTTCGATTGTTCAAACATTTGCTTCGAGATTTTTTTTTATTTTGTTATGGTTGTTTCGTAGCTTGGAGCCCCCAAGTATGCATGTTGTGATGCTTCCTTTTGGCGTACGATTTTGTAGGTTCTTTCGAGAAAGATGCCTTGGGGTTTCGCTCGTGTAGGTGCGAGCTATCCCTTCCGTGGTAGGTAATGTTTTGCTACCTTTAATCCTTAATGTAGAAGTCATGTGGCTTGCATTTGGGCGATAAGTAGTCTTTGCCTCTTACTCTTGGTCGTGCTTGCATTAGTGCAATGTGCCTTACCCTTTTTTAGACTTGTACTGTGGGGTTATGGTGAACGCAGGCTTGTGTGGCCTAACGGCGTGTCTTAGAACATTCCTCCAAGTGTTGGGATATCATTATTTGGAGTACTTCATCGTGCTGAATCGTTCAGGTGCTCGAACAAGTGTAGCACCTTCTGCGTGGGTTTGCACGGCTTATTACTTCGTTCGATGCGATGATTCATAGGTGTTTCTTTCTTATTTTTGTATCTGGGCAAAACTTGGCTAGCAGAAAGATTCAGAGCCCAGGCTGGGGCGTTAAAGATATCGGCGCCCAGCTCTGGGCGTTGAAAATGATTTCTCGGCAGAACTTTGACGGTTTTTTTTGATTTTTTTTCTTTCGCTTTTGCTTTGGAACGATGTAGACTGTGTAACGGGCGCTTTATAGGGCGAGCGTTATGTGTAGTGGTTTGATCGGAATTTTGGTGACTCGCGATTTTCAGTTACCCTTGTTAGTGGGGTGACTTTATATATTCTAAGTAGCGCTTAGAATTTGGGAGGGGTTGTAGCTATTCTAAGGTTCGTTTTACACGATTAAAGCTTAGGATTGAGCCCCTATGATGTATGTATAGCATTAGCGTCGAGAATTTGCGATAAAATCATCATTTCGAGCATTTTTGGAGTGTTTTTTTTCTCAAGCCTCCAACTGTAGCTACGGGATTGGCTTGGTGCTATAATGCTTTGCATACGTTTTTATGCATTCATGGTGACATGGATCATGAATAGTTTGAACCAGACTCGTTTAGTGCGAGGTACGTTCGAGTAGTGATTTTGCTGCTTCTCTTGTAAATGTCGTATTGTGCGACATTGCCATGGTCAAGGTAGTCACATGTTGAAGTGTGCCTTGTCCAAAAGCTAGGTGCCTTTCTTTACCCATAATCATATTTGGAAATCCTTTGACTCACTTGCAACATTGAGATAAACGCATACTTAGCTTAAACCAACGACGCTTTATTATGTTCGAAAAAGTCTTTTGAAAATCATTTGAAAATTATTTAAAATCCGAGTCCTATTGTGTACAATCCGAGGTGTCCTAAGTAGGTTGACTTATAGAAGGGTTCGTACAGGATTATATGAGTGAATCAAAATACTGTTACGATTTATGGAATGTTGTCTAAGGATTTGCTGGAAGCCAGGGTGCAGGTGTCAAGATATTACTTGTGCCCGTTTGGCATATGCTTTTAGGCTTTTAGGGCCATCTTTTCCAGAATTGCGGGAATATAAACCGTTTTCAAATTACTTAGATTTACTTGGTGTATGTCTGTATAAAAGGTCAAGGTATACTTAGTTCCTTCCCTAGCTCTTTCATTTCAATTTTTTAGCCCCTAGTTGCTATTATGTCTTCCCTTTAATGATACTTTTAGATTTCGATTTTAGATGCCCGTGTCATATGTCTGAGTAGGGTGAGCCTTGGTTAAGTGCCAAGTCCTATTGACAATGTCTGATTTTTTTCAAAGGGGATTCGCAAGTATTTGAATTACCATGAACGGGTGCCCTGAGTTCGAAGGAACGATGGGGCAATGCCGTAGAACAATTCTCTTTATTGCAAGCCTACTGCCTTTACTACTTGTTGGCGATCATGACTGTGTCTAGTGGTGAAAGAAAGTCTTTAAGTGAGTTAGTTGGCTTTAGGGAGGGTCAAGTCGAGTACTTTAGAGGTCATGGACGCTTGCGCTAGCCCCCACTTAATTGAGGCAAAGCGGTCTTTTGACTCTTGGCTAAGTGCCTAGGAGTGTGAGTGCTCCTTCTGGCAAGGGTACGTGCCCTTATTATTTTTCGATGTGTGCTCATTAATTTTGGCATCTTGATGACTTGGATTCTTTTTCGTGCTTTCAATTTTTCTTTCGACTTGGGTTGCAAGTAATTAAATTTCAATAAGGGACTTCTATTTTTATTCTTGTTTTTCTATAGGCTTTAATATTTTTGCAAATTGGTTGGACCGAATCATGGATTGCCTACGTATCCGCCTTAAATAGATTTAATTTGGAATCAGGTCTTGCGTAGTTCTTAGCCTAGAGAACGATTTCTTGGAATGCCGAATTCGATAAGTATGTTCTGAGGTGGAAACATATTATTTGAAACGGTAGCATAAGTGAAGTTTATTATTATTTTAATCTGCTGCCTTGCCGTAGGCCAAAAATTTGTTTGTTTTATATATTTTTTGATTACATGTATTTTTTTGGTGGTACGTATGTCTGAATACGTGTTGTACCCCCCAAGTGTTCTTTATTTTTCCGTGCACGTGCGGATAAAATGACGAGCACTTCTGGACAGATTTTAGCAAGCAGAGAGAATCAACGCCCAGGCTGGGGCGCTAAAGATTTCGGCGCCCAGCTATGGGCGCTGAAAAATGACTTTTAGGAGGATCTTTTTTGGTGCGCTAAATGCTTCTTTTTCTTTTTAGACTAACTTTTAAAGGCGCTTTGCAAAGTTTGCTCTTTTATTATTTATTATTGTTTTGTACTTTTCATTTGTCTTCTTTTTTTTTACTTGTGACTCAAGACGGTTTAAAAAATGGGTTGAATGAGATAGGATAATTTGTAGGGGTATTGGTCAAGCATGAGGATCACATCTACTAGGACTCACAATTTGCAGCCTCAAGCTAGTGTCACGAGTTTACATCAACCAAGGCCGATGAGTAGCATGGGGACGGCTCAAGGGTATATCAACAGGATGTATCCAAACAAGTTATATGGTTATTACGCTAATGGTGGCGTAAGAGCAGGTTTTGGAAATAATGGGTATGACGTACGTGTCAATGGCCGTGCGTGGTTTGCAGCTGACAACAAGTTCAAGAACAAGAGTCGAGGTAGTGGTTTCTTGGGTTATGGCAATGAGAGCATGGATGGGTTAAATGAGCTGAACCGGGACCCCAGAGCGAAGGCGTCTAAGAGCATAAGGATTGGAAAGGGTAGACATCGTAGAATTTTATGATTTGGATTGGTTGAGTCAATGCTTTTCCTTCGTGTACTTGGGTAAATTTTGCACTTTGGAGGGGTACAGCACGTATTTCATGGCTTGCTCTTTTCACTCTCTCTTTTCTCTCTCTTTTTTTTCTTTTTGCTTGGGATTTCTCCCCAACATAAATCCTTCAAAATTTTTTATTTGGGCTAAGAGGTAGATGGTTGTGGTCTTTGAGTCACGAGGCGAGACTGAGTGAGCCTCGTTTGGTAGGCCTATAGTGGACCTTTAACTTTAGTAGGCCTAGGGTGGACCTTTAAATTGTCTTACTTTGCAAGCGTATTTAGTCGTTTCTTAAAATGTGCAAATAGCGTAGATTCAAAATGTTGTTTTTACCTTATTGAAATTTAACGAAAGAATTACATCGAAAATAATTTTTTTGTTTCTTTTCAGACTTCAGTTTCTGGGATTTAATTGGAAGTTGTGATTTAGACTCGAACTTTCATTAATCTTTCTGATTATAACCCGTGTATGAATACAAGGAGGTGGCCTAGACTCAAAATGATGACATGGCGTACGCCTATAATACTTGACCAAGCGACTCTCAGAATTAGGCTAATTGGACGATAACTTTCGTTGGTTGACACTTTAGATTTTAACCCTTGGGTGTTCATTTGTCAAGCGGCATTTTACTTAATGTTGGCAAGGTAGTTAGTTGGGGAGATCGAATTTTTATTTTTGCAAGACTAGAATCATTAGTGCGGCTTCTCTCTTAGTGTGTATTGCTTTACCCCAATGGTAGCCTTATGGTGTGCCGATTTGGGTATTTTCATGATTGACCATGTTGCATTCATGGAAAATCTTTTAGTCCGTACTTAGTAGTATTTCAAGGAGTGAGTGACTCGAGAGGACTATGATAGTCGTGACCCAATGTGATTATAAGCCTTGAGGCCATTAATTTTTTCTTCGCCAATGGTATTGACACCTTAGGTTCACTTTGGGGGTCGTGCGACTATGGGGGAATGATTTTCAGAATGTGACCGTTTCCATTTTGCCAATACTACAATATATTCTTTTTATTGGTGAGAGAGAGTATTGAGGCCGTAGACTCTTAGCAAGGGATGACAATTACATATGGGTGCTTATTGATTTAAATGTTAGGAAGGGAGACTCAATATGGTTTAACCTTTTAACTTGCAGAACGACACCAAGCATTAGGGCCGATTCTATGGATAAGACAACTAAGACTTAGGATTTGGATTGTATTTTGGCATAGCCTAGTCTAGACTCGGATTTATTTGAACATTATTTTTCCTTGAAGACTTTATTCGAACATTTATTTTTTTTGAATACTTCGCCCATGTGACATTCAAGGTCGTTTAATTAGCATGCTCGGTTTTGGTGCCGAACATCGTCGTCGTAGGAGGCCTAACAACGACACAAAGAGTTATTTATTTTTTATTTTTTAGTCTCTTTTAGATTCGAGTGCCCTTTCATACGCCCTTGCAGCAATTTTTACGAAAAGTTTTTTTTTGCTACGTATATTTTTTCATGCGCGGGCACCGAGGCTGCTGTGCCTGACCAAAAGGCCAGGCAGCAACTTCAGCGCCCAGCATTGGGCGTGAGAAACATTGGCGCCCAGCCAAGGGCGTTGGAAATGCGTCCCTGGCTGGTTCTCGTTTTCTGTTTGCGTATACTTTTGTTTTTGCGACTTTAGTTTTGCGTGCTTGCCTTATAACGTCCTTTACGCGTTGTGCAGCGTTTGTGGGATTCGTTACAGGCCATCCCGAGAGTCGCTTATTTTTGTGGCGATCGTTCGGGCTTGCGGAACACGTATGTTGGTATAACTCTTTGTCCAATTGGTTCATGAATGTTTGGGCAACTTTTAAGGTCGTTGGTTTTCTAGCATTATTTGTCTAGCATTATTCGTACGCACAATCATAACATGGTCACATAGTTCGCTACACAAAACTACATTACAAACATGGATTTGAAAATTAAATATGTCACGTAGTTTATGATAGGCTTCTATGGGTAGTATTTGCGCCTGGCTCGGTACCGCTTCTATCGTAGATCCAACACATGCCCCGGTCGAGGTAGTGTCTTCAACAGACGAATTTCGCTCAAGAGGCCAACCCGCAAGTGCAAGCCAAGGGGGCATGCAGGCGAGAGGGACCTAATGGGCGAGCGATTGGGTTCGGGATAGGTGTACTACCTGCACAAGTACCGAGTGGGAAACATGCGCGGCGTATGCACCCCCCTATTGGCGAAAAAAGGTATCCTTAGTCCCAACTCCCGAGGGAGCCGAGATTCGTTATGATGTTCTGCCCGTTCACATTAATATGCTGATTTTCAGGTCGTCCCAACTTGATGGGGAAATAAACGCGGGGTAGGATCGTTTCACCCTTCGGCTATTTTGATTACCTACAAGCACGAGTATTTCCTTCACTATCCCCAGTGGAGTCGCCACTGTGAGGGGGTCGAAAAAGCGCGAGGCTAATGCGTGACCTTGTCCCTCGTGGGTGTGACGATTCTTTTTATTCAATCAAGTGTAATTGGATTTCCTGTGAGTATACACCCAATTGACTAGTAATATAGGAGTCGCCATTCAGTTTTTAACAACAATGAGAAAAACTGACAAAACCCGGTTATCGTGACATAAAGGGAGTGCAATTATGTTTGACCACGACGGCCGTAGGTTCCCTTGTGATCCCTGGTGTGGGGATCTCTCAATATACACCCGCAAGGTAGAGATTGAGGGTTCGGGGGACTGTAACTACCGAGAGGAGTAATTCGCTCGTCGATAACTCCAGAGGCAGGATATCCTTACTAGCTCAGCATAAATAATTGAAGGGACATGCGTTAACTATTAAACTAATCTGAGTTGATTTCAGCAATATGCAACATATAATACTAATTCGATCGTGATTATCTGATTTAAATAACATTAAGGGACCTAGCATGATAATCCGATTTCCCAAAAATATTATATTTGTTAGGCGTGATAGAACAATCATATTAGGTTAGTTTAACAGTTCATAAAAAGGGCGAGGAAAGCAGTTAAATCATCGAAAAGGGACACGTTACGACGCACCCTTGAGAGGTGCGTCACGGTTCTCAGAAAACTAACCACTTTGACTTTGCTATTTCTCCTTTTTATTTAACGAATCTCAATTATGGGACAGGATACGTTCTGTTCGATTTATGGATCGATTGCGACAGAACGCGTGAACAGTTTCGCAGCGAGAGGCTTAGGCTAAGGGGTTTAGAGTCAATACTCAGAATATATGATGTGTTGTTGTGTCGTTTCACGTCGAAACTAAGGGCCTATTTATAGGAAAAAGTGGCGTAGAAAGATAGTTTTTCAGGAATTTGAATACGAAACGGATTAGGAAAAGAATCCGTCCCAGGTATTTTCGGCGCCCAGCCCTGGGCGCTGGAATTTTCGGCGCACAGGGCTGGGCGTTGAAAATAAGGTCTGGCAGAATTCTTTGGTCAGATTCGGATTCCTGAAATTCGTAGAGTTTGAGATTAACTCGAGTCTTTTAGCGCGTATCAATTTTATGACGGAATGCGTCTGGGCCCGTTACGAACTCTAGGCTCGTTAGGATTTTAATTAATACGTAACTCTTATTTCCGAATCATATTAAGAATAGGATTCTTGCAGTTTTCTATCTCATTTAGGATTTATGTTGGAGTGCAACACCTAATTCTGACAGGTTTCTATCTTTTATGATTTGCCACTTTTAGAAGCTACCTTTTACGGCAGTTACTATTTTTAGCAGGTTTCCATAAATAGCAGGTTTCGGGTAAAATGAAATGGAGAATCGAGATTCGTTTATTTTATAGGAGATGCGTTGTCAAGTGGAGTCTTTATGCTTTCATCATCGAACCTTTCCGTTGCGGGAACGGGGACAAAAGTAGGTGTCTACACTAGCGCTCGTAGATAACGGTTCGGCGGTCAATGTTTGCCCATTGCGAACCGCCCATTGCTTGGGGCTAGGAAATGATGACTTCCAAACCTCCACGCAAGGGGTACGAGTTTATGATAACTCCCGAAGGCCTATGTTGGGAAAAATCAACCTCACCATACAAACCGGGCCTGTGGCACGCACCACGGAGTTTCAAATAATTGACATCAAGCCCACTTTCAACCTCCTCTTGGGGCGACCTTGGCTCCATGACTTAGGAGGTGTGGCTTCTACCTTGCACCAAATGGTTAAACTTAACCATAACGGGGTAATACTAGAAATCCGCGCCCCTCCTCTCGACGTCAGTTGTACTATGGTTGGAACGGCCGAAACTGCAGACGACCTTGATGGATTTCAAATGGAAGAAACAATCCAGTTCATCGAAGATTATGATCCAGCATTCCTAGACCCGCATGCATCCCGAGTCATCCCTAGAATGCTGTTAGCTCAAGGTTATTTCCCTGGAACCCCATTGGGCATAAGGAAGAAGGAATGCACATTCCATCCTTTACCCAACAAATCTACTCCCTTTGGCTTAGGCTATGAACCAACGGAGGAAGATATTGCTGACCGCCTGTCTAGGCTACGCCTTAACAAGGCCAAACAAACCACCCTCCTTCCCCCATATCAAAGAACCCTTAACGGGATGTTCATTCGGGAAGGAGAAGGACACCCATGCTGTGATTTCCCTGAACCCTTCCTTCAGGATGGCTTGCTAAAACCAGGATTTGAAATCTTCCATGACTGCCACACCTTGGATGAGGCACCCCACCTCACCAAGACTAAAACAACTGAAATATTGGACGACCAGGCTCTATGGACATTGTTTAACGAATCGAGGCCTATGGAGGACGAGACTGTGACGACTACCCTAGCTTTACAAGATGAAGGTTTCGATCCAACTCGGTTAATCGCTCCTGCATCAACACTAGAAGAGATCGAGAACGTATGGGTGAAGACATATCAGTGGGTCAATACAAAAGGAATAGAATTCAAGATGAGTACCGGTGAAGGACCAAAGTTTTACGAGACTAAACCCAAGGCTTGAGCCACATAGAGCACCGTAGTAAAAAGCGCCTAGTAGTTCTTTAGATTGGTAGAAAATAATAAAGACTTTAGATGGTCCTAGGACCCCTTAGAATATAGGTCAAGTTTGTTTCAGTGTGTTTTCCTTACTTTCCAAATTAATAAAGGCGTAATATTTCTCCTAAAATTTTATTCTAACACTAAGTAAACACCAAATGTACTTGCAAAACACAAAAATAAAGAGGCGGCCCACTCTAAGGCCCAACAAACGAGGCCCACTCGGTCTTGAAATAGTGCCATGGGAACCAGTTCCCGAAACCCACAAAATAAACCGCACCATCCCATTCATATCCCCAAAAACCTAAAAAGTCAACCAGTGTTATCACAAGAGTCAATCCATGAAACCCAAAGAAATCAAAGGAAATCAAAATCCAAAACAATGCAAATGTTACCAAAAAAACAGATTCATAAAACATAATCCCATCATACCCTTCACTAACAACGCGCACCTCAATCCACCCAAAAAGCCTACACAAAGATCTTCATATCTTCCACACCTTAACCCCATTTTCAAAGCCGTTTCGAGTCACAGGATAGAAAAAATTAATCCGGACAAAAATGCATCTCACGCTAACAGTCAAAAAGGCCTCCGAATTAGCCTCAAAATTGATTTTAAATACGAGCAAAATCAAAGCACTAAAAAAAGATAAAAAAGAAATAAATGCAAGAACACGTGAAGCAAAGCGTCAAAAACGACCGCCCAAGTCATTTTCAGCGCCCAGGGCTGGGCGCCGAAATCTTTGACACCCCAGCCTGGGCGTTGAAACTCTCTGCCTGCCTAAATTTTTTTTTTAGAAGTGCTCGTCATTTTATCCGCACATAACGGAAAAATAACGAACACTTGGGGGGTACAGCGCGTATCCAAATAGGCTCACCAAAAAATATAGCCATACAAAAAGTAGTCGAATTTCATTTTTTTACGCGACTTACGGCAAACAAAAACGGCAGACGAAAATAATGATAATACTTCACTCATTTGACCGATTAAGTAATATGCTACCACCTCAGGGCATATCTATTAAAATCTGGCATCCTAGAACTTATTTTAGCCAGAACTACGCGCGACCTGATTCTGACAAGATACGTAGGCAATCCTTACCAAGGATTCGGTCCAATCAAAAAACAAACATACATAAATTGTGCAAAAAGTGTTAGACATGTAAAAATATAAAAAGAAGGAAAAACAAAAAATGAAAATGAAAAAATAAAATACGCCTTTATTGAAAAATAATAAGAAGGAAAACAAAGTGCTAAGGAATGAAAAAACAAACACAACTGAAATAAATAAAGGGCACCTACACCCTAGCAAGAACTACACTACTCTAGTTCTTCCGGATCATCAAATAAAGTCTTGTAGAGGGCAATGTTCGCAGGATCCACCCCCATAGTCTTCTGCGCTGCCCCAATATCAATCTCCATAAGAACCGGCTCCTGGACACTAACTTCCAAAGATGCCAAGGCTTCAGAAACATTCTCAGTTATAGCCCACTCAGCCTCAAGGGCACAGACAATGGTGGGAGAAGGATTATTATCATCAACTAGACTAATCGATGTTTCTACAGGCGGTTGAGCCTTCCTAACCCATACATTGTTCCGGCGACGATCTCCGCGAGAGCTTGCATTTCTTTTAACAACAGCGGGCCCCTTCATGTTAGGCATCTTTTTAGGCCTGAAACTGGAACGGGGAGGAACTTCCTTTCGCTTTCGATCAGGACGAGCTTTCACAGTCTTAATACCATAGGTACGAGGTTTGGCAGAATCAGGACCCTCATACTTAACACGAATACGAGGTATCAAAAGCTCAGCCGGCTCCCCATTTCGAGCCTCGGTCCTCACAGCTTTATCATCGGAGCTCATCCACAACTTGTAGTTTTCAGAAAGATCCACAAAGCCATTTGTAGCTACGGCCCAACGCGGGAGACCATCATAATACTTAGCCCACGCTAGAACCAGTGCTTGTGAAAAGGCCGCTACCTTAGGTGGTACCGTATCAGAAAAGGGGATAGTCTGCCTTAAACCATATTGACGCATGACTCGGTAAGGGAAAATATAAATGGGCCGAGATAGCCCCAACAAAGAAACATAAACCGATACATCAGAACCCCCCGTCATAGTAGTCAAACCCCACCATGGTACCACCCACTTAATAGAACAAATGCCATAGGTAAAAAAGGAGGCCCATTCGGCCTCGTCCTGGCCTTGGTGCAAGTATTTTCGGTTACCCAAGGCTATAGGGCGATAATGTTTAGGATCAGCAGGAGCTTCCAAGAGTCTAAGCCGTTCCACGAGCCAAATCTACAAAAAACGGGTACGATCAAAAAAGAATAATAAAAGAAAATGGTTCCTGGGGCGCAGTTTCAACGCCCAGGACCAGGCGCCGAAAATTCCAGCGCCCAGCCCTGGGCGCTGAAACTCAGCCCCAAGGCAGGACGAATAAAAAATGTGTATTCAAAAAAAATGTGCGTATGTGCGCAAGAAAAAATCGATTACCTGCAGTAATAGGGGGCTTCCCTTAAAATGTTCAGATTTGGCATCCTTCTTCAGCTCATCCGCACTCAGCAAAGTCTCGGCAACAACCAACGGCATAATAGAATAGCAACTTTCCATCTGGCTAATCAAGGGGATCAACCTTATGTCACCGAATTCGCCATTGTTATTCGACAACAAATAATGATTCAACAAGCAAAATACAAGGGCTCGAATATTCAATTTCTGTTCGGTCATATTCTTACTAGGCCTAAAGTGGTGTTTTACAAGTTTTGCCAAATTAACCTCATCACCTACAACAACTTCAGCAAGCATGTTAGCATCTAGTCCTAGGAAAGCCCCTATGGTTGTTTTACCCTCTTCGATAGTGCCAGGAGTGGCAGGGGTAGCATTAGTAGGATAACCAAGGATCGCAGCAAATTCATCTGGCAAAGGACATATTTCGTTAACCGAAAGACAAAAACATGATGATCGGAATCCCAAAAGCTTAGGGCTGCGTGCAGAAAATTATAGTCAATGTTAATTTGTTGTGAGCCTAAAAGTGCCTCTAAGTGGTATTCTTTCAATAAAGCCTTTTCTGTAGGATTAAGGGCCCGTAGCCAACGCCTAACAGCCCGTTGGAGTGAGAAAGTGGGAATTGACAGGACGAAAGCAAGAAGTAATTAAAACACAGCAAAGAAAGAAGGAAATTGAGAGTGATGGAAAATAAGGGACGTATCTAGCCCCTATATATAGCTGAACGCATCAAGTGACATCTTGTTCCCATTCGGAAACGCGTTAAGAAATCCGAAAGTCAAAATTCGCCAGGAAAAGACTTTCGGCGCCCGAAGCTGGGCGCCGAAATATTTAACGCCCAGCCTTGGGTGCCGAAAATGCAGCCCAAGGCCCAGATTTCACAAAACGCGGAGTAGGAAAAGACTTAAAACCATGTTGCTAGACACGAGGCCCTATGTACAATTAAGATCAAGCCCAAAGGCACCTTTAAGCTCCCAAATAGCAAAAATGAATGGTAAAACTTGGTCGAAACTTAGACTTGTCTCAAGAAACACATATGTACACTTTTCAAAACAAAAAATATCAAGGTCATTCTTCGAAACACCAAAAAATGTTGTTAAGTCGTTGGTTTCTCAAATAAAAAATGTTTGTCTGTCAAAGGATTAAATCGGGCCAAGCTAAACCGAATGATATTAAACTTTGTCGCCCGAAGACTGAAGTCGCACCCCATGGCTTCACCAAAGTAGCACACCGCTATGAAAGGTCGCTCGCACATACGAGCTCGACCCCAAACATGATTAAAAGACGTTATGAAGTATGCGAAAAATGACCACCAAAGCCCGAGTACTTGTGGGCTCGCGAAAAGTATACTCCAACAGAGAGCGCGCGATCAAAATCACATTCCCGGGCTGCGCTATACACAAGTCCCGTGTTCGGATAATCTCAAAAAAAAAAAAAAAAAAAAAAAAAAAAAGAGAAAAGGAAAAAAAAAGGTATTTTAGAAATATCGTTAACAGAAATATACTCAGTGTGGGCCCACTTATAGGACACACCTAATCAGGAAATATTGCGACCCACCAACAGGTCGTAATCACAAAAGCCCTTCCACGTAGGCAAAATGAAAAGAAAGTAAGAAAATCAAAATGGGCTCGTCCACCTTCAACGGGCGGGGTCTGCGTCACTAGCCGCGCGGGTACTGAGTTTTCGAAAAATAAAGTCTTCAAATTCAAAATAGGCTCGCCATCTTTAGCCGGCGGGGTCTACGTCACAAACCGCGTAGGTCCTTATCTTTAAATTTCAAAAACAGATTCGTCCACTTCTATCGGACGGGGTGTCCACCCTTAGCGGACAGGCTCGCCATCTTTAGCCGGCGGGGTCTGCGTCACTAACCGCGCGAGTCCTTAGTCGCTGCAGCGATAACCTTTATCGGTTTTCCCTTTTTCCAAAAATTAAAGGATCGGTTTCCCCTTTTTCCAAAAATTAAAGGATTGGTTTTCCGTTTTTCCAAAAAAGAACGATGTGATTGGTTTTCCCTTTTTCCAAAAATTAAAGGATTGGTTTTCCGTTTTTCCAAAAAAGAACGATGAGATTGGTTTTCCCCTTTTTCCAAAAATTAAAGGATTGGTTTTCCGTTTTTCCAAAAAAGAACGATGTGCTGGATTTTCCTTCGTTTTACGTCCCATAAAAACAAGGGGGTTTTCTCGTTTAACTAGCCTTGAAAATGAGAATCTTTAAAAACATTTTTACCTCGTGGTTGGGCTTGGCCAGGCCCAATTACACTTTATAGCTTTGATTTCGAAAACATCTGTAGCTACTCCCAATGACAAAGTGAGGGAGTTTCTACACTTCTTTAGATCCTTCCAATGACAAAGTGAGGAATTTTCTATACTATCCGTTGACAAATCCCAATGACACGTGAGGGATATGTCGACACTCCAAGTGATGACCCTTAAGTCAAATGTTATCACTCGGGGGCTCGTGAGACCCTCGCAAAAACAGGTCACCATGGCTTGTGCGACGCACTCCGTCTAAAACTTTGACCATCGTCTTACTCCAAGACTTAGTCAAAGTGGGGGCTAACTGTAGACACCTACTTTTGTCCCCATTCCCGAAAGGGAAGGATCGATGATGAAAGTGTAAATCTCCACTTGACAACGCATCTCCTATAAAATAACGAATCTCAATTCCCCTTTTCATTTCACCCGAAACCTGCTATTTATAGAAACCTGCTATTTATGGAAACCTGCTAAAAATAGTAACTGCCGTAATGGGTAGTTGTTAAAAGTGGCAAGTCATAAAAGATAGAAACTTGTCAGAATTAGGTGTTGCACTCTAACATAAATCCTAAATGAGATAGAAATTGCGAGAGAATCCTATTCCTAATATGATTCGAAAGTAAGAATCATGTATTAATTAAAATCCTAACGAGCCTAGAGTTCGTAACGGGCCCAGACGCATCCCGTCACAAGGTTAATACGCACTAAAGGACTCAATTAAATCTCAAATACACCGAATTCTAGGAATCCGAATCTGACTAAGAAAAACAGCCCAGACCCTATTTTCAACGCCTGGCTCTGGGCGCCGAAATCTTCGGCGCCCAGGCCTGGACGCTGAAAATACCTGGTACGTGTTTTTTCCTAATTCCTCGTGGATTAGGGTTCTGCAAATTCTTTCTTTCCACGAACTCTTTTCTATAAATAGGGCCATAAGTTCGACGTGAAAA
The DNA here is from genome assembly GCF_020520425.1 of Spinacia oleracea. Taxonomy (NCBI): domain Eukaryota; kingdom Viridiplantae; phylum Streptophyta; class Magnoliopsida; order Caryophyllales; family Amaranthaceae; genus Spinacia; species Spinacia oleracea. The sequence continues at coordinate 38,454,635 of NC_079489.1, read as the reverse complement.
GGACACACAACACACAATTATATTCTGAGTATTGACTCTAAACCCCTAAGCCTAAGCCTCACGCTGCAAAACTGATCACGCGTTCTGTCGCAATCGATCCATAAATCGAACAGAACGTATCCCGTCCCATAATTTGAGATTCGTTAAATAAAAGGAGAAATAGCAAAGTCAAAGTGGTTAGTTTTCTGAGAACCGTGACGCACCTCTCAAGGGTGCGTCGTAATGTGTCCCTTTTCCATGGTTTAATTGCTTTCCTCGCCCTTTTATGAACTGTTAAACTAACTAAAATCTGATTGTTCGATCACGCTTAATAAATATGATATTTTTGGGAAATTGGATTATCATGCTAGGTCCCTTAAAACAATCTAAATTAGATAATCGCGTTCGATCTAGTACTATATGTTGCATATTGATAAAATCAACTCAGATTAGTTTAATAGTTAACGCATGTCCCTTCAATTATTTATGCTGAGCTAGTAAGGATATCCTGCCTCTGGTGTTATCGAAGAGCGAGTACTCCTCTCGGTAGTTACAGTCCCCCGAACCCTCAATCTCTACCCTTCGGGTGTACGTTGAGCGATCCCCACCACCAGGGATCACAAGGGAACCTACGGCCGTCGTGGTCAAACATAATGGCACTCCCTTTATGTCACGATAACCGGGTTTTGTCAGTTTTTCTCATTGTCGTTAAAAACTGAATGGCGACTCCTATATTACTAGTCAATTGGGTGTAAATTCACAGGAAATCCAATTACATATGATTTGACAAAAAGAAGCGTCACACCCACGAGGGACGAGGTCAAGCAATAGCCTCGTGCTTTTTCGACCCCCTCACACCGTGACCCTCCTATCAAGAGCAAATATTGGGTCGAAGGTACTTACTGCAAATTCCATCAAGGAAATGGGCATGACACTGAAAACTGCTGGAATCTAAAAAATACGATCCAGGACATGATAGAGGATGAAGTGATACCTCTCCCTAACGTTGGCAAACCCAACAACAAAAAGAGCCCGCTCGGCTCTTGTCACATCTCCCTCGACCAACCAGAAAATGAGAACTTCGACCCTACGGTGTACATTACACCTCAAGGTGCACCACTCGCTGTGGTCCCTATGGATCGAATCGAGAGAGAAGTGTGCGGTGTGTGGGATGATGATGCTGAAGATATCTACCTATCTCAAGTATCGGGCCAGGACCTCTTTACTGAAACTTGGCCCGGGTATGCTCTCATTGACACCACCCCTCAAGAACCCGAAGTCGACAATCTCACCCGATCCGGAAGGATATACCAACCGGATATTCGCGCACCTCCTATGGACGATATCCCAGTCAGACAAACTCCTGAGAATGGACGGCACACCACCGTCGCAGAAGTCATTGAACATCCTCTCCTGAAGCAACTAAAAAGAACCAAGGCCGAGATTACCATCTGGGATCTCATGTGTACTTCAAAAGAACATCGCGAAAAGCTTATTCGCTCACTTGACCTCATCTCAGTGCCTACGGATATCACACCTGCCTCATTGGTTAACCACGTCACGAGAGATGCTGGAGAAAAGGCCATAGTTTTCACTGACAAAGACTTTCCCAAAGAGGGGGGTGCTCACAATAAATCCCTCTATCTAGTGGTTGGATGCAAAGGACAAAACATCCCCCTAGCGCTAGTAGATAACGGTTCGGCAGTTAACGTTTGCCCACTGCGAACCGCCCATTTCTTGGGGCTAGGAAACGATGACTTCCAAACCTCCACGCAAGGGGTACGAGCTTATGATAACTCTCGAAGGCCTGTGTTGGGAAAAATCAACCTTACCATACAAACCGGGCCTGTGGCACGCACCACGGAGTTTCAAATAATCGACATCAAGTCCACTTTCAACCTCCTCTTGGGGCGACCTTGGCTCCATGACTTAGGAGGTGTGGCTTCTACCTTGCACCAAATGGTTAAACTTAACCATAACGGGGTAATACTGGAAATCCGCGCCCCTCCTCTCGATGTCAGTAGTACTATGGTTGGAACGGCCGAAACTGCAGACGACCTTTATGGGTTTCAAATGGATGAAGCAATCCAGTTCATCGAAGACTATGATCCAGCATTCCTAGACCCGCGCGCATCCCGAGTCATCCCTAGAATGCTGTTAGCTCAAGGTTATTTCCCAGGAACCCCATTGGGCATAAGGAAGAAGGAATGCACATTTCATCCTTTACCCAACAAATCTACCCCCTTTGGCTTAGGCTATGAACCAACGGAGGAAGATATTGATGACTTCCTGTCTGGGCTACGCCTTAACAAGGTCAAACAAACCATCCTCCTTCCCCCGTATCAAAGAACCCTTAACGGGATGTTCGTTCGGGAAGGAGAAGAACACCCATGCTGTGATTTCCTTGAACCCTTCGTTCAGGATGGCTTGCTAAAACCTGGATTTAAAATTTTCCATGACTGCCACACCTTGGATGAGGCACCCCACCTCACCAAGACCAAAACAGCTGAAATATTGGACAACCAGGCTCTATGGACATTGTTTAACGAATCGAGGCCTATGGAGGACGAGACTGTGATGACTACCCTAGCTTTACAAGATGAAGGTTTCGATCCAACCCGGTTAATCGCTCCTGCATCAACACTAGAAGAGATCGAGAACGGATGGGTGAAGACATATCAGTGGGTCAACGCAAAAGGAATAGAATTCAAGATGAGTACCAGTGAAGGACCAAAGTTTTACGAGACTAAACCCAAGGCTTGAGCCATATAGAGCACCTTAGTAAAAAAAACGCCTAGTAGTTCTTTAGATCGGTAGAAAAAAAATAAAAGCTTTAGATGGTCCTAAGACCCCTTAGAATATAGGTTAATTTTATTTCAGTGTGTTTTCCTTACTTTCCAAATTAATAAAGGCGTAATATTTCTCCTAAAAAACTTTTATTCTAACACTAAATAAGCATCAAACGTACTTGCAAAGAGGCGTCCCACTCTAGGCCCAATAGCAAGGCCCACTCGGTCTTGAATCATGACATCGAAATGAACCACACTATCCTATTGCCACCACATAAGGGTCTAACCCATGCAACCCAAAAAAAATCAAAAAGGAAACTAAATTCAAAACAATACAAATGTTGCTCAAAAAAAAAAACTCATAAAAATAGACACCATACCCTTCATTAACAACACGCACCTCAACCCGCCCAAAAAGCCTATGCAAAGATCTTCATATCTTCCGCACCCTAACACCATTTTCAAAGCCGTTTCGAGTCACGAATAAAAAAATTAATCCGGACAAAAATGCGTCTCACGCTAATAGTCAAAAAAGCCTCCGAAATAAAGCACAAAACGAAGAAAAAAAGAAATAAATGCAAGAACATGTGAAGCAAAGCGTAAAAAACGACCGCCCAGAAATCATTTTCAGCGCCCAGGGCTGGGCGCCGAAATCTTTGACGCCCCAGCCTGGGCATTGAAACTCTCTGCCTGCCTAACTTTTTTCCAGAAGTGCTCGTCATTTTATCCGCACTTAACAGAAAAATAACGAACACTTGGGGGGTGTGAGGGGGTCGAAAAAGCGCGAGGCTAATGCGTGACCTGTCCCTCGTGGGTGTGACGATTCTTTTTATTCAATCAAGTGTAATTGGATTTCCTGTGAGTATACACCCAATTGACTAGTAATATAGGAGTCGCCATTCAGTTTTTAACGACAATGAGAAAAACTGACAAAACCCGGTTATCGTGACATAAAGGGAGTGCAATTATGTTTGACCACGACGGCCGTAGGTTCCCTTGTGATCCCTGGTGTGGGGATCTCTCAATATACACCCGCAAGGTAGAGATTGAGGGTTCGGGGGACTGTAACTACCGAGAGGAGTAATTCGCTCGTCGATAACTCCAGAGGAAGGATATCCTTACTAGCTCAGCATAAATAATTGAAGGGACATGCGTTAACTATTAAACTAATCTGAGTTGATTTTAGCAATATGCAACATATAATACTAATTCGATCGTGATTATCTGATTTAAATAACATTAAGGGACCTAGCATGATAATCCGATTTCCCAAAAATATTGTATTTGTTAGGCGTGATGGAACAATCATATTAGGTTAGTTTAACAGTTCATAAAAAGGGCGAGGAAAGCAGTTAAATCATCGAAAAGGGACACATTACGACGCACCCTTGAGAGGTGCGTCACGGTTCTCAGAAAACTAACCACTTTGACTTTGCTATTTCTCCTTTTTATTTAACGAATCTCGATTATGGGACAGGATACGTTATGTTCGATTTATGGATCGATTGCGACAGAACGCGTGAACAGTTTCGCAGCAAGAGGCTTAGGCCAAGGGGTTTAGAGTCAATACTCAGAGTATATTATGTGTTGTTGTGTGTTGTTTCACGTCGAAACTAGGTGGTCTATTTATAGGGAAGAGTTCGTGGAAAGATAGAATTGCAGAGTTCTAATCCACAAAGAATTAGGAAAAGAGACGTACCCAGGTATTTTCAGCGCCCAGGCCTGGGCGCCGAAGATTTCGGCGCCCAGAGCCAGGCGTTGAAAATAGGGTCTGAGCAGTTTTTTGTTTAGTCAGATTCGGATTCTAAAATCCGTAGAGTTTGAGATTAATTTGAGTCTTTTAGCGCGTATCAATTTGTGACGGAATGCGTCTGGGCCCGTTACGAACTCTAGGCTCGTTAGGATTTTAATTAATACGTAACTCTTATTTCCGAATCCTATTAGGAATAGGATTCTCGCGGTTTTCTATCTCATTTAGGATTTATGTTGGAGTGCAACACCTAATTCTGACAGGTTTCTATCTTTTATGATTTGCCACTTTTAGACGCTACCTTTTACGGCAGTTACTATTTTTAGCAGGTTTCCATAAATAGCAGGTTTCGGGTGAAATGAAATAGGGAATCGAGATTCGTTTATTTTATAGGAGATGCGTTGTCAAGTGGAGTTTTTATGCTTTCATCATCGAACCTTTCCCTTGCGGGAATGGGGACAAAAGTAGGTGTCTACAGTTAGCCCCCACTTTGACTGAGTCTTGGAGTAAGACGATGGTCAAAGTATTAGACGGAGTGCGTCACACAAGCCATGGTGTATGTGACCTGTTTTGCGAGGGTCTCACGAGCCCCCGAGTGATAACATTTGACTTAAGGGTCATCACTTGAAGTGTCGACATATCCCTCACGTGTCATTGGGATTTGTCAACTGATAGTATAGAAACTTCCTCACTTTGTCATTGGAAGGATCTAAAGGTGCGTGGAAACCCCCTCACTTTGTCATTGGGAGTAACTACAGATGTTTTCGAAATTAAAGTTGTAAAGTGTAATTGGGCCTGGCCAAGCCCAATCACGAGGTAAAACGTTTTTAAAGATTCTCATTTTCAGGGCTGGCTAAACGAGAAAACCCCCTTGTTTTTATAGGATGTAAAACGAAGGAAAATCCAGTACCCTTGTTTTTATAGGAAGTAAAACGAAGGAAATGAAGGAAATAATGCCCTTGGTCCAAGTATGCATTCTATGTTAGGTCTAATAAATGCGGTTCAGTATTAATTAACAAGTTAATAATTCAGTGAGATCAAGTGAGCTGAATGCCTAGCTAGAGGCCGCTTCAGTTCAAGTGAAATTAATGATATTAATCCACAGCTTACTCTTGACTGAACCCGTAGGGTCACACAAATAGTACGTAAACGGATCAAGTATTTAATGGCATTAAATACTCCATCTATGAATATTCGGAATCGACGGATCTTGGTTTCAGTGGGAGCTGAGATCGTCACAGGCAAGAAATGAATACTCCGGAAACGATGATATTGCCGGAAACGGAAATATGGATCGTATCGGAAATATAAATATTATCCAAGTCGTAGATGTTGCCGGAAACGGAAACATGGTACGTATCGGAAAATATTATCGGAAATGGAAATATTACCAGAATCGGAAATATTGCCGGAAACGGAAATATTGTCAGAATCGGAAATATTACCGGAATCGGAAAATAATTCCGGAAACGGAAATATTAAATATTTGTTCGAAACGGAAATTAATTCCGGAATCGGAAATGTTAAATATTGTTCGTATCGGAAATGAATTCCGGAATCGGAAATTTAATCGGAAGCGTATCGTACGAAAAAGCATCGGACGAGGCCTGCCGGACGAGGGCCCAGCACGAAGCCAGGCCATCGCCCAGCAAGCCAAGCGCGCCACACAAACAGCCACGCCAGGCCCAGCAGGCCGTGGCAGCGCGCACAGCGCGCGCAGCGCGCGCGGGTGCTTGCGTGGGCTTGTGGCTCGCGCAGGCCTCGCTGCGTGGGCTGCTGCTCGCACGCACGCATGGGCGGCCCATCGTGGCTGCCGTGTGTGTGTGCGTAAGTGTTTGTGTTCGTGCACGTTTCCTAAAACGTGCAGAGTTCGGTTAATGATTAAATTCCTAATTCTATTTGATAAATTAATTAAATTAGAGTTCTTGTAGGATTCTAGGTTTAATTAATTTGTATCTGAATAGGATTCCAATTCCCTTTCCATAACCCTTTAAATATGTGGCCTGGGTTCACAATTTATAACGAGTTTCAAAGTATTCAAAGTGAGTTTTTGAGAGAAAAATTCAGCCACACATCTTGCTCAAAAGTGCCGAAAATTCTAGTACCTTAAGGGCGATTCTAGTTGGTCAATTTTAAGGCGGATCCGGACGTGCTGTGGACTATCTACGGAGGGACAACACTTGGAGTCCTAAAGACTTGTTCTTGTTCGGTTCGGGCGCAGCTAGGGAGGGCACGCAACAAAGAGTATGCATCTAAATTATGCTATATGATTATGTGTAAATAATATGTAATCCTGGGTTAATGGTTGTTTCCGCATGATTTATGTAATATCATATGTATCATAACCTAACAGTGGTATCACGAGCCCCTTATTATTTTCATAATCTAAATTGCATGAACATGGTTAAATATTACAAATTTGCAAGAATTAAAAAGGGTGATTAATTTTCGTAATTGTTAATTAATTGCAAATTGCGTTTATTTAATTATACGTACGCAGTTTTTCGGCAGTTTCTTCGTTACTCATCCAAATCGAGTGATTTTTGTGTCAATTCCGCATGTAAAAGGCATTCTAAAATTTTGACAAAAATAGTGTTTTTCTGCCGAACCCAGAATTCTCAAATTCGAAGCCTAACTATGACTTTTCGGAGGTTTTAGTTTTTCGAATGCAAAATTTCGTAAATTTAAGATGTTAAATTAAATATTTGCGATTCTTGTTGATAAATCTTGAATTTTTGATTGACCTACTGCATATGTTTAACAAGTTTGAATGCCTAGCCTTGTTAATTATGCAATCTGATTTGTAATTATGATTAATTTGTTGAAAATTAGAATAATTTAGAATTAATTTGATTTTCATAATTAATTATAATTTAATTAGAAACCTATGCTTAAAAACCACCATAAAAATTGTAAATTTATGATAAATTTTAAATTTTTATGACCTAGACTTGAATCCATAACAATCGGAAATCAATTGAATAATAAATTTTCGATTTTTCGCCCTAAAATTATGAAATTAATATTATTTATTAATTTGTCATTAATTTTAAATATAAATTTTAAATTTTTATGCAATTCGTTCATATAACTTGCACGCACAAAGCAATGGACGCTTCGTGTTACCCTTAAGGGGTGTTGTATAGTGCGGGCATGCGACGACGAGCAAGGGAGCTCGTCGCCCGTGCGGCACGAATGCAATGAGCAAGGGCGTAGTGCACGAGCACAAGGCAGCAGCCCTGCCTTGTGTCGTGGGCCACGAGCTATGAACAAATGGGCATGGGCGAAAGGCAAGCCAAGGCAGTCGCGTGTGGGCAGCAAGCGAGCTGCCACAACGCGCACTGCCTCGCGCAAGAGCGCGCAGCGAGCGCAAGCTCGCGTGCCACGAGCGCTGCGCCCAGCGTTGCTCGCGCGCACAGCGAGCGATGTCGTGCGCCCAGCGAGCGATGTCGCGCGCCCAGCGAGCGATGGCTCGCGCGCACAGCGAGCGCTGGCGAGCGCGCACTGCGAGCGATGGCTCGCGTGCGACGAGCGCTGGCGCGCGCGCAGCAAGCACCACAGCGTGCGATGGCTTGCGATGGAGATGCAGCAGCTATGCGACGAGCGCATGGGCTGCGCGCACATGGCCAGCGATGGCTGTGTGCGAGCGGCCCATGGGCGTGCAATGCGTAGGGTGTTTGCGTTACGATTAGATCGTTTTGAATGTTTAATTTGAAAATTTCAGTTCACGTAATTTTAATTAATTTTAAAATTAATAATTTAAATTATTTTCTTGGATTTTAATTTTGAATATTGTAATTATAATAAATTTTATTTATTCTAATTATTTTACTAAAATTAAAATCATGAATTAATTTAAACACGACTGAAATTAAATTAAACTTTTGGATTCAATTTTAAATTCATATGAGCTTTAAATTTTAATTAAATTTGTATGTTTCCGGTTAGACTAGAAATACATTTTTATGTTTAAAATTATTAAAGCATATGAATTTATTGGTTTAAGTGGGAGCGCTTTTTAGTCATAAACTCTTGATTAGGTCTACAAATCCTTAAGGTTAAAACAACTTGATTAGAATTAATAAGGACTGAATAATTGGTAGATTATTGGTGCCCTTGATTAATTGCTGCAAATGTTTACGTGATGCATAATGTGTTTTACTAACCAGCTATGTGGGCCATTCATGATAATGAATGGGTGAATGGTATATATTGTATATGTACTGTTTTGCAGGTTATGAAGTGACTAGTATGGCCCAAATAGGATAGAAAATATGGTCTGCGTACCATTAATTTGAATGTAATTTGTCTAAAGTACCAAAGTTATTTTTCAATTCAAATATGGTCTGCGAACCATCAAATAGTTGTAATTAGTTATAGCTTATCCTATTTGAAGAAAATGGTGCCTCCCACGGAGATTTTCAAGACGGACTTTGAAGTCAAAGCTTCAAGATGAAGTCGGGCCATACTAGATCACATTTATCTTATGCATGTTTAAGTTATTTATTGCTTTTAAATATGTCTTAAAATGCATGAGATCAAAAGCTTGATTATGTTGCATGATTAAGGATTTTAGTTCACTTAAAATCTAACCAACATAGTAAGAGCCTTAAGTTCCAAACTTAAAAATTGAGTTAAAAGGTGCCATGCCAAAATATACACTTGCTTGGATATCCTTTACATCAATCTAGTAATAGTTTTCGCTCAGCGAGGTGTTACTTATTGGTCCTAAAGGGGCAAGGTACACAAATAATTGTGAGTACATGTTAGTTTTGGTGAAACTCAACGATATAAGTAAGGAGTCCTTTTATGTCGTGGCAAAATCGATAGGTTTACCTAATAAGTTCTTAGACGTACCTATCAACCAAGAATAGTTTCTAGACTATTAGCAAAAGGCTTTTGCTTACCTAAGATGTTCTAGGATTAAGTCGACAAACTGTGCTTAGTTCTTCAATGATTTTAGGATCTTGGAATCATTTTATTCACACCTGCCGGAACACATAATTTGAATAAAATGCTTAATAAACATTGAATTATGCATGTATGCTAGAATTTAAGTTTATTAAGAGAAACTGTGAATGGTTATTTATTTGTTTATTCTTTTCAATTGTAGTTTTTAATATGGCAAACAACAATTCATTCAACATTCGATCAATTCTCGAAAAGGAGAAGTTGAACGGGAAAAACTTCCTTGACTGGCAAAGGAACTTGCAAATAGTTCTTATGCAGGAAGAAAAGGAGTATGTCCTAGATGAGGCGATGCCCGAAGCTGCAGGCAACGGGGTCACTCAGGCAGCCCTCAATCGTTGGATTGATGCCAACAAGGATGTGAAATGTCTAATGCTCGCCACCATGAGTGCGGATCTGCAGAAAACGTTCATCAACTCAGATGCTTTCACAATCATCAGTGAGTTGAAGAACATGTTCCAAGATCTGGCTCGAGTCGAAAGATTCGAGACTCATAGGCAAATTCTTGAGACCAAACTTAAGAAAGGCGAGCCCGTAAGTCCACATGTTCTCAAAATGATTGGACTCATTGAGAATATGAGTCGGCTGGATCAGCAATTTTCTCAGGAAATGGCTATAGACACCATCCTCCATTCTCTTCATAGCGGGTATGATCAGTTCAAACTGAACTACAGTATGAATAGTCTGGACAAAACGCTCACTGAGCTTCACGGTATGCTGAAGACCGCTGAAAAGACGCTCAAAAGTGATAAGCAGGATGTGCTTATCGTGCGTGGGGGCAAGTTCAAGAAATCTGGAAAGAAGAGGAATGCTAAGAAAGGTGGCAACAAGGCCATCCCAACTAAGCAAACTGGCGCCAAATCTGCAAAGAGGAAGGTCAGTCAACCCACTTCTGAATCCGAATGCTTCTACTGCAAGAAGAAGGGGCATTGGAAGAGAGATTGCTTGAAGCTAAAGGAAGATCAGAAGAACGGAACAGTCGTTCCATCTTCAGGTATTTTCGTTATAGACTGTATACTTTCTAATTCAACTTCTTGGGTATTAGATACAGGTTGTGGCTCACACTTATGTTCCAATCCACAGGGACTAAGAAGAAGTAGAAAGTTAAGCAAGGGTGAAGTCGACCTACGAGTGGGAAATGGAGCACGGATTGCTGCATTAGCCGTAGGAACTTACTATTTGTCGTTGCCCTCCGGGCTAGTTTTGGAACTGGAAGAATGTTTCCATGTTCCAAGTCTTACTAAAAACATCATTTCAGTTTCTTGCTTAGATGCTAAGGGATTTTCCTTTTTAATAAAAGACAATAGTTGTTCGTTTTATTTTAAAGAGATGTTTTATGGATCTGCTAGATTAGTCAATGGACTTTATTTATTAGATCACGACAAACAAGTATATAACATAAATACCAAAAAGGCCAAAAAGGATGATTCAGATCTCACCTATCTGTGGCATTGTCGATTAGGCCATATAAACTTGAAACGCTTAGAAAGACTTCAAAAGGAAGGAATTCTAGAACCATTTGACTTAGAGGATTATGGTAAATGCGAATCATGTTTACTTGGCAAAATGACAAAGCAACCTTTCTCTAAAGTTGGAGAAAGAGCAAATGAACTATTGGGTTTAATCCATACAGATGTATGTGGACCAATGAGTACAAATGCTAGAGGTGGTTTCAGCTACTTTATCACTTTCACTGATGACTTCAGTAGGTATGGTTATGTCTACCTAATGAAGCATAAGTCTGAATCCTTTGACAAATTCAAGGAATTTCAGAGTGAAGTAGAGAATCAATTAGGCAAGAAGATTAAGGCACTGCGGTCTGATAGAGGCGGTGAATATCTGAGCTATGAATTTGATGACCATCTGAAAGAATGTGGAATTCTATCAGAGTTGACTCCTCCTGGAACACCACAATGCAACGGTGTGTCGGAACGGAGGAACAGAACCTTGCTATACATGGTCAGGTCAATGATGGGTCAGGCCGAACTTCCATTAGAATTTTGGGGACATGCACTAAATACAGCTGCACTCACTATAAATAGAGCTCCGTCTAAAGCTGTCGAAAAGACTCCATACGAATTATGGTTTGGAAAGCCTCCAAATGTGTCTTTTCTTAAGATTTGGGGATGTGAAGTATACGTCAAACGATTAATTTCAGACAAACTTCATCCAAAATCTGACAAATGTATCCTTGTGGGCTATCCAAAGGAAACAAAGGGGTATTACTTCTACAATACATCTGAGAACAAGGTATTTGTTGCTCGAGATGGTGTCTTTTTGGAGAAAGATCACATTTCCAAAATGACAAGTGGGAGAAAAGTAGACCTCGAAGAAATTCGAGTCGAACAACAAACTCTAGAGAATGCTCAAGATGACATTCAGAATGAAACTCAGAGATCTTTAGAAGAATCTGGTGAGAATCATGGTCAATCTAGAAATGTTACCCCGCGTAGATCGCAAAGATATAGATCTCAACCGGAAAGGTACTTAGGTATTTTGACGAACGAGAGCTATGACGTTCTATTACTTGAAAGTGATGAACCTGCGACTTACAAACAAGCTATGACGAGCCCTAGCTCCAAGCAATGGCAAGAAGCCATGCAATCTGAATTAGACTCCATGTCTGAAAACCAAGTATGGGATTTGGTCGATTTGCCAGATGGCTATCAAGCCATTGGAAGCAAATGGGTTTTCAAACTGAAAAAGGACAAGGATGGGAAACTTGAAGTTTTCAAAGCTAGATTGGTTGCAAAAGGTTACAGGCAAGTCCACGGTGTGGATTACGATGAAACCTTTTCACCAGTTGCAATGCTAAAGTCTATTCGAATAATGTTAGCAATCGCTGCATATTACGATTACGAAATATGGCAGATGGATGTCAAAACTGCTTTCTTAAACGGCGTTTTAACAGAAACTGTGTTTATGACACAGCCTGAAGGTTTTGAGGATCCAAAGAATGCTAAGAAGGTATGCAAGCTAAAGAAATCATTCTACGGATTGAAGCAGGCATCCAGGAGCTGGAATATACGTTTTGATGAAGCAGTCAGTGACTTTGGTTTCATCAAGAACGCAGACGAATCTTGTGTATACAAGAAGGTCAGTGGGAGCAAAATTGCTTTCCTAGTATTATATGTCGACGACATATTGCTTATCGGAAATGACATTCCTATGTTGAACTCTGTCAAGATTTGGCTTGGGAAATGTTTTTCGATGAAGGATCTAGGAGAAGCACAGTACATATTGGGCATCAAGATTTACAGAGATAGATCTAAAAAGATGATTGGACTTAGTCAAAGCACTTATATCAATAAGGTGCTTGATAGGTTCAAGATGGCGGACTCCAAGCGACGCTACCTACCCATGTCTCATGGAATGACTCTAAGCAAGACTCAGTGCCCAAAAACACTTGATGAGCGTAGACGAATGAATGGGATTCCATATGCATCATTAATTGGTTCAATAATGTATGCTATGATATGTACACGCCCGGATGTTGCGTACGCACTCAGTGCTACGAGCAGATACCAGTCAGACCCAGGAGAGGCGCATTGGACTGCTGCCAAGAACATTCTGAAGTACCTGAAAAGGCACAAAGATGACTTCCTGGTCTATGGTGAAGATGATGAATTAATTGTTAAAGGCTATACGGACGCAAGTTTCCAAACCGACAAAGATGATTTCAGATCACAGTCTGGGTTTGTCTTCTGCCTCAACGGAGGAGCAGTAAGCTGGAAAAGTGCTAAGCAAAGCACCATTGCGGATTCTACAACTGAAGCGGAGTACATTGCTGCACATGAAGCAGCAAAGGAAGCTATATGGCTAAGGAAGTTCATAGGTGAACTTGGTGTAGTCCCCTCCATTAAAGGACCAATAGCCCTGTATTGTGATAATAACGGAGCTATTGCACAGGCAAAAGAGCCTAGACACCACCAGAGAGTCAAGCATGTACTTCGTAGATTTCACCTTCTACGAGAGTTCGTTGAAAGAAAAGAAGTCGAGATAAGCAAAATTGGAACTGATGACAACATATCAGATCCATTAACTAAACCTCTGCCGCAGGCGAAGCACAACTCGCACACTGCAGCTATGGGAATCAAGCATATTGGAGAATGGCTTTGATGTCTCTGTTTAATGTTTTAAAGTTTTAGAGTTTAAATCTTTGTAAAACATTATTGGTTAATCATTCACAATAAATGAAAAGAATTCATTTTTCCATTTAATTTGTGGTTTATTAAATGATGAGTCCCTTCAATTTGACGATATATTCAAGATAGACTGTCAGGACCAGTCCTGTGACTAAGAAATGTCTATCAAGTGAACTTGAATGTCAAAAGTTGAAAATGGTCCCTAGTCGGAGTTTTCTATAAAATTGGACGCATAGAAAACGTTAGACGATTAGAATGCAAGATGACTAGTAGTTCTGTTTCTTGAACTATGTGGACATGGCAATGTCATAATCATTTGCATAGATACTTACTTTGGGAAGACTAGTATCGGACAAGACCTATGAAACTTTACTGTAAGAGATGAAAATCTGTCATAAGTAAATTTCATTAAATTATTAGACACTAAATCCTCAATACCTGAGTGATTTGAGATTACTTGTTTGAGAACTGGTTGCTTTGACGTTGACCAACCGTCGCACTGTAAAAGGAGGCTATAAAGGCAAGGCTCAGGTAATCACCTATCAAACGAAGTCTGATCTCAAGATCGCAAGATTGGGATTGTCCTCCCATAAATCGGGATGAGATGCTTAAAAGTTGTACAAGGCCACTCGGAGAGCTAGAAACTGTGAAATACATGGCCGTGCTCGGATGAATCATAGGCTATGATTATCTGTTTATTTGATCAGTTGAACTCTGAAACCGAGGAACACCTCTGGACATAATAAGGATGACAACTCTTACCTTATGTTCAAGAGCAAGCATCGAGCGACAAAGGAATTAGGAAATGCACACTTGTCCCTAAGGACAAGTGGGAGACTGAAGGAAATAATGCCCTTGGTCCAAGTATGCATTCTATGTTAGGTCTAATAAATGCGGTTCAGTATTAATTAACAAGTTAATAATTCAGTGAGATCAAGTGAGCTGAATGCCTAGCTAGAGGCCGCTTCAGTTCAAGTCGAATTAATGATATTAATCCACATCTTACTCTTGACTGAACCCGTAGGGTCACACAAATAGTACGTAAACGGATCAAGTATTTAATGGCATTAAATACTCCATCTATGAATATTCGGAATCGACGGATCTTGGTTTCAGTGGGAGCTGAGATCGTCACAGGCAAGAAATGAATACTCCGGAAACGATGATATTGCCGGAAACGGAAATATGGATCGTATCGGAAATATAAATATTATCCAAGTCGTAGATGTTGCCGGAAACGGAAACATGGTACGTATCGGAAAATATTATCGGAAATGGAAATATTACCAGAATCGGAAATATTGCCGGAAACGGAAATATTGTCAGAATCGGAAATATTACCGGAATCGGAAAATAATTCCGGAAACGGAAATATTAAATATTTGTTCGAAACGGAAATTAATTCCGGAATCGGAAATGTTAAATATTGTTCGTATCGGAAATGAATTCCGGAATCGGAAATTTAATCGGAAGCGTATCGTACGAAAAAGCATCGGACGAGGCCTGCCGGACGAGGGCCCAGCACGAAGCCAGGCCATCGCCCAGCAAGCCAAGCGCGCCACACAAACAGCCACGCCAGGCCCAGCGCAAGGCCAGGCCCAGCAGGCCGTGGCAGCGCGCATAGTGCGCGCAGCGCGCGCGGGTGCTTGCGTGGGCTTGTGGCTCGCGCAGGCCTCGCTGCGTGGGCTGCTGCTCGCACGCACGCATGGGCGGCCCATCGTGGCTGCCGTGTGTGTGTGCGTAAGTGTTTGTGTTCGTGCACGTTTCCTAAAACGTGTAGAGTTCGGTTAATGATTAAATTCCTAATTCTATTTGATAAATTAATTAAATTAGAGTTCTTGTAGGATTCTAGGTTTAATTAATTTGTATCTGAATAGGATTCCAATTCCCTTTCCATAACCCTATAAATATGTGGCCTGGGTTCACAATTTATAACGAGTTTCAAAGTATTCAAAGTGAGTTTTTGAGAGAAAAATTCAGCCACACATCTTGCTCAAAAGTGCCGAAAATTCTAGTACCTTAAGGGCGATTCTAGTTGGTCAATTTTAAGGCGGATCCGGACGTGCTGTGGACTATCTACGGAGGGACAACACTTGGAGTCCTAAAGACTTGTTCTTGTTCGGTTCGGGCGCAGCTAGGGAGGGCACGCAACAAAGAGTATGCATCTAAATTATGCTATATGATTATGTGTAAATAATATGTAATCCTGGGTTAATGGTTGTTTCCGCATGATTTATGTAATATCATATGTATCATAACCTAACAGGAAAATCCAGTAAAAGTTATCGCTGCAGCGACTAAGGACCTGCGCTGTTAGTGACGCAGACCCCGCCTGCTGAAGGTGGGCGAGCCTGTCCTCTGAGGGGGACCCCCCGTCCGATAGAAGTGGACGAATCTGTTTGATGTTTTTGAAAATAAGGACCTACGCGGTTTGTGACGTAGACCCCGCCCGCTGAAGGTGGCGAACCTTGTCCGCTGAGGGTGGACACCCCGTCCGATAGAAGTGGACGAATCTGTTTTAAATATTTATTTTTTTTTTTTTTTTTTGAAAATAAGGACCTACGCGGTTTGTGACGTAGACCCCGCCCACTGAAGGTGGCGAACCTTGTCCGCTGAGGGTGGACACCCCGTCCGATAGAAGTGGACGAATCTGTTTGAAATTTTTTTGAAAATAAGGACCGACGCGGTTTGTGACGTAGACCCCGCCCGCTGAAGGTGGCGAACCTATTTTAAATTTGAAGATTTTATTTCTTTCGAAAACTGAGGACCTGCGCGGCTAGTGACGCAGACCCCGCCCGCTGAGGGTGGGCGAGCCCATTTTGAATTTCTTATTTTGCCTATGTAGAAGAGCTTTCGGTGACTACAGCCTGTTGGTGGGTCGTAATATTTCCGGATTAGATGTGTCCTATAAGTGGGTCCACACTGTGTATATTTAACAATATATTTTTTTGAGATATCCAAACATGATATGGTGCGTGGCGCAGTCTGGGAATGTGATTTTGATTGCGCGCTTCTTGTTGGAGTCCATTTTTGCGAGCCCCCAAGCGTTCGTGCTTGATGGTCATTTCTTGTCAAAAAGGTTCCTTGGGGATAAGCATTTGTAATGTCCTTGATCGCGTTTGGGATCGTGCTCATAAGTGCGGGTGATCTTTATAGTGGTGTGCTACTCTTAACAAAGCCGTGAGGTGCGACTTTCAGTGAAGAAATTGGCAATTTTCAAGCCGAATGAATCTGGCAGGGCCCAATAGAAGTTAGGGCCTTTTGAGCTTGGGTTCATTTTCGGCGCCCAGGCCTGGGCGTTGAAATAATTCACGCCCAGGTGGGGCGTTGAAAGTGTTGTTTGGGCTGGTCTTTTGATGACACAGTTGGCCTCTTGTTCATTCGTTTATTTCACTTGGAAGTACTATGTATTCTCTTTTCTTTTGTTTTTTCTTTGTTTTTAGAACGTGATGATTTTCTTGAGAAGCCGTAGCCGATTGGTGGACTACGGTGCTTGTCGCTTTGGGGCGATTATTTTAAGGAACTGTTGCTCTTAAGGCGTACAGTTATTGCGATAGTTGGGCGAGTCTATATGGCCCGAGGAACATACCTTGAGGTGTAAGACTTTGATCGCTCCTATATTTTTTGAACGTGTTCGTGAATGACGATATGTATGTGCGAACGAGCGTTCATAGAATGGTCGTTGTGTGCGGTCCATTAATCAGTTTGCTTGAATCATTTTTTTTTTAGCAATGACTGATTTTGAATAGTTTGCTTAGAAGCTTGATAGGGGTCAGGTCCATTCATGAAGTGGGCTCAAACATCGTGCCCTTTCGATTGTTCAAACATTTGCTTCGAGATTTTTTATTTTGTTATGGTTGTTTCGTAACTTGGAGCCCCCAAGTATGCATGTTGGGATGCTTCCCTTTGACATACGATTTTGTAGCTTCTTTCGGGAAAGATGCCTTGGGGTTTCGCTCGTGTAGGTGCGAGCTATCCCTTCCGTGGTAGGTAATGTTTTGCTACCTTTAATCCTTAATGTAGAAGTCGTGTGGCTTGCATTTGGGCGATAAGTAGTCTTTGCCTCTTACTCTTGGTCGTGCTTGCATTAGTGCAATGTGCCTTACCCTTTTTTAGACTTGTACTGTGGGATTATGGTGCAACGCACGCTTGTGTGGCCTAACGGCGTGTCTTAGAACATTCCTCCAAGTGTTGGGATATCATTATTTGGAGTACTTCATCATGCTGAATCGTTCAGGTGCTCGAACAAGTGTAGCACCTTCTGCGTGGGTTTGCACGGCTTATCACTTCGTTCGATGCGATGATTCATAGGTGTTTCTTTCTTATTTTTGTATCTGGGCAAAACTTGGCTAGCAGAAAGATTCAGCGCCCAGGCTGGGGCGTTAAAGATATCAGCGCCCAGCTCTGGGCGTTGAAAATGATTCCTGGGCAGAATTTTGACAGTTTTTTTTGATTCTTTTTTTTTTCTTTCGCTTTTGCTTTGGAACGATGTAGACTGTGTAACGGGCGCTTTATAGGGCGAGCGTTATGTGCAGTGGTTTGATCGGAGTTTTGGTGACTCGCGATTTTCAGTTACCCTTGTTAGTGGGGCGACTTTATATACTCTAAGTAATGCTTAGAATTTGGGAGGGATTGCAGCCATTCTAAGGTTCGTTTTTCACAATTTAAAGCTTAGGATTGTGCCCCTATGATGTATGTATAGCATTAGCGTCGAGAATTTGCGATAAAATCGTCATTTCGAGCATTTTTAGAGTGTTTTTCTCAAGCCCCCAACTGTAACTACGGGATTGGCTTGGTGCTATAATGCTTTGCATACGTCTTTATGCATTCATGGTGACACGGATCATGAATAGTTTGAACCAGACTCGTTTAGTGCGAGGTACGTTCGAGTAGTGATCTGCTACTTCTCTTGTAAATGTCGTATTGTGCGACATTGCTATGGTCAAGGTAGTCACATGTTGAAGTGCCTTGACCAAAAGTTAGGTGCCTTTCTTTACCCAAAATCATATTTAGAAATTTCTTTGACTCACTTGCAACGTTGAGATGGACGCACACTAAGCTTAAACCAACGACACTTTATTATGTTCGAAAAAGTCTTTAAAAATTATTTGAAATCCGAGTCCTACTATATACAATCCGAGGTGTCCTAAGTAAGTTTGACTTATAGAAGGGTTCGTACAAGATTCCATGAGTGAATCAAAATACTGTTATGATTTTTGGAATGCTGTCTAAGGATTTGGTGGAAGCCAGGGTGCAGGCGTCAAGACATACTTGTGCCCGTTTGGCATATGTTTTAGGCTTTTAGGGCTATCTTTTCCAAAATTGCAGGAATATAAACCGTTTTCAAATTGACTTAGATTTACTTGGTGTATGTCCGTATAAAAGGTCGAGGTATACTTAGTTCCTTCCCTATCTCTTTCATTTCAATTTTTAGCCCCCAGTTACTGTTATGTCTTCCCATTAATAATGTTTTCAGATTTCGATTTTAGATGCCCGTGTCATATGTCTGAGTAGGGTGAGCCTTGGTTAAGTCCCAAGTCCTATTGACAATGTCTGATTTTTTTTCAAAGGGGATTCGCGAGCATTTGAGTTACCATGAACGGGTGCCCTGAGCTCGAAGGAACGATGGGGTGACGCCGTAGAACAATCCTCTTTATTGCAAGCTTACTGCCCTTATTACTTGTCGACGATCATGACTGTGTCTAGTGGTGAAAGAAAGTCTTTAAGTGAGTTAGTTCGCTGTAGGGAGGGTCAAGTCGAGTACTTTAGAGGTCATGGACGCTTGCGCTAGCCCCCATTCAATTGAGGCAGAGCGATCTTTTGAGTCTTGGCTAAGTGCCTAGGAGTGTGAGTGCTCCTTCTGGCAAGGGTACGTGCCTTTATTATTTTTCGATGTGTGCTTATTAATTTTGGCATCTTGGTGACTTGGATTCTTCCTTTGACTTAAATCTTTCTTTCGACTTGGGTTGCAAGTAATTAAATTTCAATAAGGGACTTCTATTTTTTATTCTTGTTTTTCTATAGGCTTTAATATTTTTGCAAATTGGTTGGACCGAATCATGGATTGCCTACGTATCCGCCTTAAATAGATTTAATTTGGAATCAGGTCTTGCGTAGTTCTTAGCCTAGAAAATGGTTTCTTAGAATGCCGAATTCGATAAGTATGTTCTGAGGTGAAAACATATTATTTGAAACGGTGGAATAAATGAAGTTTATTATTATTTTAATCTACTGCTTTGCCGTAAGCCAAAAATTTGTTTTATATTTTTTTTTGAGTACATGTATTTTTTGGTGGTACGTATATCTGAATACGTGCTGTACCCCCCAAGTGTTCGTTATTGTTCCGTGTATGTGCGGATAAAATGACGAGCACTTCTGGACAAATTTTAGCAAGCAGAGAGATTCGGCGCCCAGGCAGGGGCGCTAAAGATTTCGGCGCCCAGCTCTGGGCGCTGAAAATGGTTCCTGGGCGGATTTTTTGGTGCGCTAAATGCTTCTTTATTTTTCTTTTTAGACTAACTTTAGAGGCGCTTTTGCAAAGTTTCTTTTTTATTATTCACATTTTATTTTTTTTGCACTTTTCATTTGTTTCCTTTTTTTTGTTTGTGACTCAAGACGGCTTGAAAGATGGGTTGAATGAGATAGGAGAGTTTGTATGGGTATTAGTCGAGCATGAGGATTACACCTGCTAGGGCTCACAATTTGCAGCCTCAAGCTAGTATCATGAGTTTAAATCAACCAGGGTCAATGAGTAATATGGGGACGGCTTAAGGATGTGTCCACACAAGTTATATGGTCATTATGCTAATGGTGGTGTAAGAACAGGTTTTGGGCTTTGGAAATAATGGGTATGATGCGCGTGTCAATGGCCGTGCGTGGTTTGCGGTTGACAACAAGTTCAAGAACAAGAGTCGAGGTAATGGTTTCTTGGGTTATGGCAATGAGAACATGGATGGGTTAGATGAGCTGAACAGGGATCCCAGAGCGAATGCGTCTAAGAGCATAAGGATTGGAAAGGGTAGACATCGTAGAATTTTATGATTTGGATTGGTTGACTCAATTCTTTTCCTTCGTCTTTGGGTAGATTTCGCACTTTGGGAGGTACAGGCTAAATATTTCATGGCTCTTTTCGCTCTCCCTTTTCTCTTTCTATTTTTTTTCTTTTTTTCTTGGGATTCCTCCCCAACATAAATTCTTCAATTTTTAATTTGGGCTAAAAGGTAGATGGTTGTGGTCTTAGAGTCACGAGGCGAGACTGAGTGAGCCTCGTTTGGTAGGCCTATAGTGGACCTTTTAATTGTCTTACTTTGCAAGCGTATTTAGTTGTTTCTTAAAATGTGCAAATAGCGTAGATTCAAATTGTTATTTTTACCTTATTGAAATTTAACGAAAGAATTACATCGAAAATAATTTTTTGTTTCTTTTTAGATTCCAGTTTCTGGGATTTAATTGGAAGTTGTGATTTAGACTCGAACTTTCATTAATCTTTCTGATTATAACCCGTGTATGAATACAAGGAGGTGGCCTAGACTCAAAATAATGACGTGGCGTGAGCCTATAATACTTGACCAAGCGACTCTCAGACTTAGGCTAATTGGACCATAACTTTTGTTGGTTGACACTTTGGATTTTAACCCTTGGGTGTTCATTTGTCATGCGCCATTTTGCTTAATGTTGGCAAGATAGTTAATTAGGGAGATCGAATTTTTATTTTTGCAAGACTAGAATCATTAGTGCGGCTTCTCTCTTAGTGTGTATTGCTTTACCCCAATGGTAGCCTTATGGTATGCCGATTTGGGTATTTTCATGGTTGGTCATGTTGCATTCATGGAAAATCTTTTAGTCCGTACTTAATAGTATTTCAAGGAGTGAGTGACTCGAGAGGACTATGATAGTCGTGACTGAATGTGATTATAAGCCTTGACGCCATTAATTTTTCTTGCCAATGGTATTGACACCTTAGGTTCACTTTAGGGGTTGTGCGACTATGGGGGAATGATTTTCAGAATGTGACCGTTTCCATTTTGCAAATACTATAACACATTCTTTTTATTGGTGAGAGAGAGTATTGAGGCCGTAGACTCCTAGTAAGGGATGACAATTACATATGGGTGCTTATTGATTTAAATGTTAGGAGGGGAGACTCAATATGGTTTAACCTTTTAACTTGCAGAACGACACCAAGCATTGGGACCGATTCTATGGATAAGACAACTAAGACTTAGGATTTAGATTGTACTTTGGCATAGCCTAGTCTAGACTCGGATTTATTTTTTATTCGGACATTATTTTTCTTTAAGGACTCTATTCGAACATTATTTTTTTTTGAATACTTTGCCCATGTGACATTCAAGGTCGTTTAATTAGCATGCTCGGTTTTGGGTGCCGAGCATTGTCGTCGTAGGAGGCCTAACGCCGACACAAAGAGTTATTAATTTTTTACGAGTCGCTTTTAGAATCGAGTGCTTTTTCATACGCCCTCGTAGCAATTGTTTTTACGAAAAGTTTTTTTTTTTTTTTGCTACGTATCTTCTTCATGCGTGGGCACCGAGGCTGTTGTGCCTGACCAAAAGGCCAGGCAGCAACTTCAGCGCCCAGCAGTGGGCGTGAGAAATATTGGCGCCCAGCCAGGGGCGCTGAAAATGCGTCCCTGACTGGTACTCGTTTTCTGTCTTCTGTTTATGCGACTTCGATTTGCGTGCTTGCCTAATAACGTCCTTTACTCGTAACAGCGTTTGTGGGATTCGTTACAGGCCATCCCGAGCGTCGCTTATTTTGTGGCGATCATTCGGGTTTGCGGAACACGTGCTTCGGTATAACTCTTTGGCAAATTAGTCTATGAATGTTTGGGCAATTTTTAAGGTCATTGGTTTTCTAGGATAGTTTGTCACACACAATCACATATTTCGATACACATAACTACATTACAAACATGGATTTGGAAATTAAATATGCCTAGTAGTTCTTTAGATCGGTAGAAAAAAAATAAAAGCTTTAGATGGTCCTAAGACCCCTTAGAATATAGGTTAATTTTATTTCAGTGTGTTTTCCTTACTTTCCAAATTAATAAAGGCGTAATATTTCTCCTAAAAAACTTTTATTCTAACACTAAATAAGCACCAAACGTACTTGCAAAGAGGCGTCCCACTCTAGGCCCAATAGCAAGGCCCACTCGGTCTTGAATCATGACATCGAAATGAACCACACTATCCTATTGCCACCACATAAGGGTCTAACCCATGCAACCCAAAAAAAATCAAAAAGGAAACTAAATTCAAAACAATACAAATGTTGCTCAAAAAAAAAAACTCATAAAAATAGACACCATACCCTTCATTAACAACACGCACCTCAACCCGCCCAAAAAGCCTATGCAAAGATCTTCATATCTTCCGCACCCTAACACCATTTTCAAAGCCGTTTCGAGTCACGAATAGAAAAAATTAATCCGGACAAAAATGCGTCTCACGCTAATAGTCAAAAAAGCCTCCGAAATAAAGCACAAAACGAAGAAAAAAAGAAATAAATGCAAGAACATGTGAAGCAAAGCGTCAAAAACGACCGCCCAGAAATCATTTTCAGCGCCCAGGGCTGGGCGCCGAAATCTTTGACGCCCCAGCCTGGGCATTGAAACTCTCTGCCTGCCTAACTTTTTTCCAGAAGTGCTCGTCATTTTATCCGCACTTAACAGAAAAATAACGAACACTTGGGGGGTGTGAGGGGGTCGAAAAAGCGCGAGGCTAATGCGTGACCTGTCCCTCGTGGGTGTGACGATTCTTTTTATTCAATCAAGTGTAATTGGATTTCCTGTGAGTATACACCCAATTGACTAGTAATATAGGAGTCGCCATTCAGTTTTTAACGACAATGAGAAAAACTGACAAAACCCGGTTATCGTGACATAAAGGGAGTGCAATTATGTTTGACCACGACGGCCGTAGGTTCCCTTGTGATCCCTGGTGTGGGGATCTCTCAATATACACCCGCAAGGTAGAGATTGAGGGTTCGGGGGACTGTAACTACCGAGAGGAGTACTTCGCTCGTCGATAACTCCAGAGGCAGGATATCCTTACTAGCTCAGCATAAATAATTGAAGGGACATGCGTTAACTATTAAACTAATCTGAGTTGATTTTAGCAATATGCAACATATAATACTAATTCGATCGTGATTATCTGATTTAAATAACATTAAGGGACCTAGCATGATAATCCGATTTCCCAAAAATATTGTATTTGTTAGGCGTGATGGAACAATCATATTAGGTTAGTTTAACAGTTCATAAAAAGGGCGAGGAAAGCAGTTAAATCATCGAAAAGGGACACATTACGACGCACCCTTGAGAGGTGCGTCACGGTTCTCAGAAAACTAACCACTTTGACTTTGCTATTTCTCCTTTTTATTTAACGAATCTCGATTATGGGACAGGATACGTTATGTTCGATTTATGGATCGATTGCGACAGAACGCGTGAACAGTTTCGCAGCAAGAGGCTTAGGCCAAGGGGTTTAGAGTCAATACTTAGAGTATATTATGTGTTGTTGTGTGTTGTTTCACGTCGAAACTAGGGGTCTATTTATAGGGAAGAGTTCGTGGAAAGATAGAATTGCAGAGTTCTAATCCACAAAGAATTAGGAAAAGAGACGTACCCAGGTATTTTCAGCGCCCAGGCCTGGGCGCCGAAGATTTCGGCGCCCAGAGCCAGGCGTTGAAAATAGGGTCTGGGCAGTTTTTTGTTTAGTCAGATTCGGATTCTAAATTTCGTAGAGTTTGAGATTAATTTGAGTCTTTTAGCGCGTATCAATTTGTGATGGAATGCGTCTGGGCCCGTTACGAACTCTAGGCTCGTTAGGATTTTAATTAATACGTAACTCTTATTTCCGAATCCTATTAGGAATAGGATTCTCGCGGTTTTCTATCTCATTTAGGATTTATGTTGGAGTGCAACACCTAATTCTGACAGGTTTCTATCTTTTATGATTTGCCACTTTTAGACGCTACCTTTTACGGCAGTTACTATTTTTAGCAGGTTTCCATAAATAGCAGGTTTCGGGTGAAATGAAATAGGGAATCGAGATTCGTTTATTTTATAGGAGATGCGTTGTCAAGTGGAGTTTTTATGCTTTCATCATCGAACCTTTCCCTTGCGGGAATGGGGACAAAAGTAGGTGTCTACAGGGGGTACAGCACGTATCCAGATATGCGTACCAAAAAATAGCCGTACAAAAAAAAACAATGGAATTTCATTTTTATACGCGGCTTCGGCAAAAAAAAACAGCAGACGGAAATAATGATAATACTTCACTCATTTGACCGATTAAATAATATGTTTCCACCTCAGGGCATATCTATTAAAATCTGGCATCCTAGAATTTATTCTAGCTAGAACTACGCGCGACCTGATTCTAACAAAGATACGTAGGCAATCCTATTTATGGATTCGGTCCAATAAAAAAAACATATATACATTCTGCAAAAAGTGTTAGACAAAAAATGAAAATAAAAATAAAATACGCCTTTATTAAAAAAAATGATAAGAAGGAAAACAAAAGTGCTAAGAATGAAAACAAACACAACTGAAATAAATAAAAGGGCACCTACACCCTAGCAGGAACTACACTACTCTAGTTCTTCCGGATCATCAAATAAAGTCTTGTAGAGGGAAATGTTCGCAGGATCCACCCCCACTGTCTTTTGCGCTGCCCCTATATCAATCTCTATAAGAACCGGCTCCTGGACACTAACTTCCAAAGATGCCAAGGCTTCAGAAACATTCTCAGTTTGAATAGCTATAGCCCGCTCAACCTCAAGGGCACAACAATGGTGGGGGAAGGATTATCGACATCAACTGGATTAGTCGCTGTTTCTACTGGCGGTTGAGCCTTCCTAACCCATACATTGTTCCGGCGACGATCTCCGCGAGAGCTTGCATTTCTTTTAACAACGGCATGCCCCTTCATGTTAGGCATCTTCTTAGGCCTAGAACTGGAACGGGGAGGAACTTCCTTTCGCTTTCGATCAGGACGAGCTTTCACAGTCTTAATACTATGGGTGCGAGGATTGGCAGAATCACGGCCCTCATATCTAACCCGAATATGAGGTATCAAAAGCTCAGCCGGCTCCCCATTTCGAGCCTCGGTCCTCACAGCTTTATCATCGGAGCTCATCCAGAACTTGTAGTTTTCAGAAAGACCCACAAAGCCATTTGTAGCTACGGCCCAACGCGAGAGACCATCATAATACTTAGCCCACGCTTGAACCCGTGCTTGTGAAAAGGCCGCTACTTTAGGTGGTACCGTATCAGAAAAGGGGATAGTCTGCCTTAAGCCGTATTGACGCATGACTCGGTAAGGAAAAATATAAATGGGTCGGGATAGCCCCAACAAAGAAACATAAACCGATACATCAGAACCCCCCGTCATAGTAGTCAAACCCCACCACGGTACCACCCACTTAATAGAACAGATACCATGAGTAAAAAAGGAGGGCCCACTCGGCCTCGTCCTGGCCTCGGTGCAAATACTTCCGGTTACCCAAGGCTATAGGGCGATAATGTTTAGGATCGGCAGAAGTTTCTAAGAGCCTAAGTCGTTCCACGAGCCAAATCTGCAAGAAACGGGTACGATCAGATCAAAAAATAATAAATAAACAAACGGAACCTGGGGCGCAGTTTCAACGCCCAGGACCAGGCGCCGAAATTTCTAACGCCCAGCCCTGGGCGCTGAAACTCAGCTCCAGGCAGGACGAGTAAAAAAGTATGCAAAAATAAACATGCGCAAGGAAAAGATCGATTACCTGCAGCAATAGGGGGCTCCCCTTAAAATATTCAGATTTGGCATCCTTCTTCAGCTCATCCGCACTCAGCAAAGTCTCGGCAACAACCAACGGCATAATAGAATAGCAACTTTCCATCTGGCTAATCAAGGGGATCAACCTTATGTCACCGAATTCACCATTGTTATTCGACAGCAAATAATGATTCAACAAGCAAAATACAAGGGCTCGAATGTTCAATTTCTGTTCGGTCATATTTTTACTAGGTCTAAAGTGATGTTTTACAAGCTTTGCCAAATTAACCTCATCACCTACAACAATCTCAGCAAGCGCGTTAGCATCTAGTCCTAGGAAAGCCCCTATGGTTGTTTTACCCTCTTCAATGGTGCCAGGGGTGGCAGGAGTAGCATTAGTAGGATATCCAAGGATCGCAACAAATTCATCTGGAAAAGGGCATATTTCGTTGCCCCGAAAAATAAAAACATGATGATCGGAATCCCAAAAGCTCACGGCTGCATGCAGAAAGTTATAATCAATATTAATTTGTTGTAAGCCTAAAAGTGCCTCTAAGTGGTATTCTTTCAACAAAGCCTTTTCTGTAGGAGTAAGGGCTCGTAGCCAACGCCTAACAGCTCGTTGGAGTGAGAAGGGAGGAATCGACATGACAAAAGCAAGGAGGAATTAAGGCTAAGCAACTACAAGAAAAGAAATTTAGAGTGATGGAAAATAGGGACGTATCTAGCCCCTATATATAGCTGAAGACATCATGTAACATCCTGATCCCATTCGGAAACGCGTTAAGAAATCCGAAAACCAAAAATCGCCAGGAAATGACTTTAAGCGCCCACGGCTGGGCGCCGAAATAATTAACGCCTAGCCTTGGGCGCTGAAAATGCAGCCCAAGGCCCAGATTTCACAAAACGCGGAACAGGAAAGGACTTAAAATCGTGTTGCTAGACACGAGGCCCTATTGCAATCAAGATCAAGCCCAAAAGCACCTTTAGCACCCAAATAGCAAAAATGAATGTTAAAACTTGGTCGAAACTTAGACTCGTCTCAAGGAATATATGTGTACACTTTTCAAAACAAATATGAGCAAAATAAATATCAAGGTCATTCTTCGAAACACCAAAAAATGTTGTTAAGTCGTTGGTTTCTCAAAATGAAAAATGTTTGTCTGGCAAAAGATTAATCCGGGCCAAGCTAAATCGGATGTTATTGGAAATTAAACTTTGTCGCCCGAAAAATGAAATCGCACTCCACGACTTTGCCAAAATAGCACACCACTATAAAGGTCGCTCGCACATACGAGCACGACCCCAAACATGATTAAAGGACGTTATAAAATACGTACCTCTCTTGGCAAGAAATGACCGACAAGCCCGAGTGCTTGGGGGCTCGCGAAAAAAATATATACTCCAACAAAGAGTGTGCGGAGTCAATATCATATTCCCGGACTACGCTATACGCAGTCCCATGATTGGATAATCTCAAAAGAACGGATTTCGACCTCAGAGAAAGGTCGCCGTTGACACTTGTACATAGTCCTCTGATCAAAGACCAAGTGGTGGAAAAAATTGAGCCGTAAACACTAGATCAAAACCACAAAAGAAGACGGTCACAAGACAAAGGTCTGTCTAAACCCGTTGTCAACCCACATTCGGGTTACAACTAAGCCCGAGCATCCCTCGAAAGAATTCTCTCTTGCAAGAATGAATAAAAGAAATTCACAAAAGAAATCACGATGAAAAAATAAGAACTTGCCCATCTCAGTTGGCAAGATCGCGTCACGAACCACGCGAGTTCCAAATCGAAAAAAACGAATTCAGGGACGTCCACCCTCAGCGGACAGGGCTCGCCCACCCTCAGCGGGCGGGGTCTGCATCACTAGCCGCGCAGGTCCTCAGTTTTCGAAAAATAGAATCTTCAAAAACAAAAATGAAACAGGCTCGCCATCTTCAGCCGGCGGGGTCTACGGCGCAAACCACGTAGGTCCTTATTTTCAAAAAAGCACAAACAAATTTCAAAATAGATTCGTCCACTTCTATCGGACAGGGTGTCCACCCTTAGCGGACAGGTTCGCCATCTTTAGCCGGCGAGGTCTACGTCACAAACCGCGTAGGTCCTTATTTTCAAATTTCAAAAACAGATTCGTCCACTTCTATCGGACGGGGTGTCCACCCTTAGCGGACAGGCTCGCCATCTTTAGCCGGCGGGGTCTGCGTCACTAACCGCGCAGGTCCTTAGTCGCTGCAGCGATAACTTCTTTCTGGTTTTCCGTTTTTTCCAAAAAAGAACGATGTGAGTAGTTTTTCTTTTTTCCAAAAATTAAAAGGATTGGTTTTCCGTTTTCTCCAAAAAGAACGATGTGCTGGATTTTCCTTCGTTTTACGTCCCATAAAAACAAGGGGGTTTTCTCGTTTAGCTAACCCTGAAAATGAGAATCTTTAAAAACATTTTTACCTCGTGATTGGGCTTGGCCAGGCCCAATTACACTTTATAGCTTTGATTTCGAAAACATCTGTAGCTACTCCCAATGACAAAGTGAGGGAGTTTCTACGCCTCTTTAGATACTTCCAATGACAAAGTGAGGGAGTTTCTATACTATCCGTTGACAAATCCCAATGACACGTGAGGGATATGTCGACACTTCAAGTGATGACCCTTAAGTCAAATGTTATCACTCGGGGGCTCGTGAGACCCTCGCAAAAACAGGTCACCATGACTTGTGTGACGCACTCCGTCTAATACTTTGACCATCGCCTTACTCCAAGACTAAGTCAAAGTGGGGGCTAACTGTAGACACCTACTTTTGTCCCCATTCCCGAAAGGGAAGGTTCGATGATGAGAACATAAATCTCCACTTGGCAACGCATCTCCTATAAAATAACGAATCTCAATCACCCTTTTCATTTCACCCGAAACCTGCTATTTTTAGAAACCTGCTATTTCTGAAAACCTGCTAAAAATAGTAACTGCCGTAATGGGTAGTTGTTAAAAGTGGCAAGTCATAAAAAGATAGAAACCTGTCAGAATTAGGTGTTGCACTCCAACATAAATCCTAAATGAGATAGAAATTGCGAAAGAATCCTATTCCTAATACGATTCGAAAATAAGAGTTACGTATTAATTAAATCCTAACGAGCCTAGAGTTCGTAACGGGCCCAGACGCATTCCGTCATAAAATTAATACGCACTAAAAGACTCGATTAAGTCTCATACACTCCGGATTCTAAGAGTCCGAATCTGACAAAGAAACGGCCCAGACCCTATTTTCAACGCCTGGCTCTGGGCGCCGAAATCTTCGGTGCCCAGCCCTGGGCGCTGAAATTACCTGGGACGTGTTCTTTCCTAATTTCTCATGGATTAGAGTTCTACAATTCTATCTTTCCACTAACTCTTTTCTATAAATATGCCCCAAGTTCAACGTGAAAAAAAACACACACACACAATTATTATTCTGAGTATTGACTCCAACCCCTAAGCCTAAGCCTCACGCTGCAAAATTGATCACGCGTTCTGTCGCAATCGATCCAAAAATCGAACAGAAAGTATCCTGTCCCGTATCTTGTGATTCGTTAAATAAAAGGAGAAATAGCAAAGTCAAAGTGATTAGTTTTCTGAGAACCGTGACGCACCTCTCAAGGGTGCGTCGTAATGTGTCCTCTTTCCATGATTTAATTGCTTTCCTCGCCCTTTTATGAACTGTTAAACTAATTAAATCTGATTGTTCTATCACGCCTAATAAAGATAATATGTTGGGAAATTGGATTATCATGCTAGGTCCCTTAAAACAATCTAAATCAGATAATCGCGATCGATCTAGTATTATGTGTTGCATATTGTTAAAATCAACTCAGATTAGTTTAATATTTAACGCATGTCCCTTCAATTATTTATGCTGAGCTAGTAAGAATATCCTGCCTCTGGAGTTATCGACGAGCGAGTACTCCTCTCGGTAGTTACAGTCCCCCGAACCCTCAATCTCTACCTTGCGGGTGTATGTTGAGAGATCCCCACACCAGGGATCACAAGGGAACCTACGGCCGTCGTGGTCAAACATAATTTTACTCCCTCTATGTCACGATAACCGGGTTTTGTCAGTTTTTCTCATTGTCGTTAAAAACTGAATGGCGACTCCTATATTACTAGTCAATTGGGTGTAAACTCACAGGAAATCCAATTACACTTGATTTGACAAAAAGAAGCGTCACACCCACGAGGGACGAGGTCACGCATTAGCCTCGTGCTTTTTCGACCCCCTTACACCATGGTAAACAAGTATGGGTCTGTTGAAGTAGAGAATGGAAATGGTGAACGATTTAAAGTCAACGGGCAACGTTTGAAGTTGTACCATGATGGGGCTACTGTAGGAGTTGTTGAGGTACATTACCTCAACCCCTCCGCCTCATAAACATGCATATCCAAGGTAACAAGGTCGAGCGGGACCTAGAAATAAACCAGCGCTTTGCGGGAGGCAACCCGTATTTTATCGCTTTAGTAGTATAATTTGATTTTTGATTCTATTGTGTGTGTTTAGTTAGTATTTCCCCATACCTAAGTGTGTTTAAGTATTGTTTTTGGTGTTAGAGAGGTGAGAAGAGGGGATTACGCTGTTTGTATGTTTAATAGTGTGAAGGCCTAAAGCTCCCAGTTCGAGAAAGTGAAATTATATACAAAACGGGGCACGCTGCAAACCGCCCGATCCGAATTGGGCGTAGTGCACCCGATCGGGCGCGCAACGATTAAGTTAATGCAGCTCCTTTTTGCCCGACCGGGCGCAGCGTGCCCGATCGGGCGGTCTGACGAGTGGAATGCCCGATCGGGAAAAAGTCTGCCCGATCGGGCGGTGAAGGCGAGTGGAATGCCCGATCGGGCGAAATTATTTTGCCCGATCGGGCGGTTGATGATGACGTAATGGACAAGTCAATGAAGGGTTCTGAGCCGAGAAAAGTCAACAAAAACGGGCATCGCAGTTCGCCCGATCCGGATCGGGCGAGGTGCGCCCGGTCGGGCGCGCACGGATCAAAAGAAAAAGATCGCAAATCGCCCGATCGGGCGAGATATTGCCCGATCGGGCGAAATGAGATTTCAGCGATTAAAGAAACACGGGATGCCCAAAACCTCATTCTCCTCTTCATCTTCAACCTAACTTTCTCTCTCTTACTCCATTAAACCCCAACCTCCAAAAACTTCCAACCACCATATCTCCCTCAAATCTCCACCAAATTCACCAATCTTTTCACCAAAATCATCCTCTCACCATCCTCTACAACCTATACCCAACCGATTTCAGTTTACTCCAATCTCCACAAAACCCCCAAATTCACCCAAAAAGCTTAAAAACCTCAAAAAAATTCAGATTTTCATCCATGGCAAACCGACCAAAGAGGAATTGCACAAGGGTACCACGGAATCAGCATGAAGCTTCGATGAGCCAAGCTCGGGAGCCGACACCACCACCTCCGCCGCCGCAATTTGAGCCCGACCGGGATTTTCCGGATATTATTTTCGTTTCGGAGGAGCAACGAGCACGTTTCATCCACCTCAAACTGAGGGAGGTAATCCCTACTCGCTTTATTTACCAAAAATCTTTACATGAAATGGGCATTGAAAGAGATGTCAAACGGGTCTTTATTGGTGTTGGAATGAGAAATATGTATAGCATGCTGCGTCTTACATTTAGACGGTTAACTTTGGAATTTTTGAGCTCTTTCAACTTGCGTAAAGATGGTTATCGAACTGTGTCATCGGTTCAATTTCGTTTGATGAACCGAACTGTTACTATGAGTTTAGCTGATTTTGATAACATTTTTGGGTTGTCCACCGCCCATAGTAGGAAACCTGGGGGAGCCCATAATAACTGTGAAATGTGGGGAAAGCTTACGGGTAATGCCAATCCCGGGAGTATGCAACATTTGCATGCTTCCAAGATACAACACCCAGTCCCTATTGTCTTCTACAGGTTTCTGGGGTTTACGATTTTTGGGAGGGAGGAGACTCAAAACATCAGGAGCACAGAGCTTGAGATTCTGGGTGGCTTTGTTTTAGAAGGGGAGAATAGTTATAAAATGAACCTTGCCCACCATATGGCCTCTCAATTCTATTCCATAGCCACCACCACCCATACTCCTCGCATTACCATTGGTGGGTTGATCACCCACATAGCCATGACCACGGTTAACTTCACTGAGGCTAACTAGACTCCAGTTCTGGGTAGCAACCTACTTGACTTGGCCTACTTTGCTGGACTCCACCGACTACAGGGTGAGCACGGGTTGTTTAGGCCGGGAGCCATGTATTGGATGTTTGAGGGGCAGAGGCTTTTCACCTTGCCTGACCCTCAAGGCCGCACTAGTTTCAGATGCGGTCAGGCTCATTACTTATATGTTGGATTTGAGCAAGAGCAACAACCTGAGCCCCAGCCCCAGCCTGACCCACAGTCAGAGCCCCACCAGTACCAGACAGAGCCTCGCACCTACTTTAGGAGGGGGCGTCGAGGGGATGAGGGGAGGTCTCAGGGTGGCGCGACATTAGGGGAGGAGCAGGGGTCCATTCATGAGCGGTTGAGCAGACTTGAGCTCGGTTTCCATGAGTTCGCAGCTGATCACCAGAGGACCATGTTCCCGTTCTACGATCAGTATGCCAGGCAGGGCTACATTGCCCCGGATTATGAGCACCCTTCCTGGTTTACCTATCCCGCGGAGGGATATGGAGCTCTGGTTCTATGGGCACCTTCACACCTACCCAGTACGGGGGGTTTGGAGCGGATCCTAGCGGGCATGGTGGCAGAGGCGATGGTGATGATGGTGATGATGGCCAAGGTCATCAGTGATGTTGTTGATGATGGTTCGGTACCCCTTGAGCCAATGAGGACATTGTCTGATTTGGTTTGGGGGGGGGGGGGGGTTTCACATTACCTGTACATATTAGGTATGTTTTTCTTTTATTTACTTATTGTTGTGTGTTATTTTGGTGTGTTTATTGCTTTCTAGGGTAGTTTATTGCTTCGAAAAAAAAATACAAAAATACGTCCCGATGAATACAATATCATGCTTCCCTGTGCCCCTTGAACGAAAATTGTTTTGATTCTTGGTATTTGATGATGGGCAATGTAGATGTGTCAGCCATGATTTGATATTCGATTGCTTTGATGCCTTAACATGAGTCAACTCCGACTAACTATTTGTGGACTTGGTGCTTGACTAGTTGACTTGGTTAGGATGTGTGATAGTTTCCTGGTGTGTCATTGATTTTGAGTATTGGTTTGCAACTGTTAGTAGTGTTTTATGACTCATATACATGCACATTGTGGAGGACGAAGGCATTTTTCTATTTAGGTAACCTTCAGATGAATTTAGATATATTTGTTCCCTCTTTTTCTACCCATGCTGTGCTTGTGCCCTTTATTCGGTGACTAACCATATTACAAGCACATGAAAGCCCCATTGGTTACTAGTCCCAAGCCTAGCTTGGGGGAGCTAATAGTAGTGAGGTGAGGGAGTTGTAGTGTGGTACATTTTGAGCATATTGAGTATTGAAAAAGGGAGTTTCTCTCATCATGATAGTTGTTGAAAAAAAATGAGTTGAAAAATGAAAGAGATGAGAAGATGTGAAGGTTTTCCAAAAAAAAAAAAAAAATTGAGCAAAAAGAGAAAAAAAAAAAAAAAGTTTCATTATTGTCAGAAAAAATCAAAGCATTGTGTCATTCAAGTATTACAATTCCTTATCATTATGAGTGATTGGTTTTATAGATGAAAAAGGCAAGAAAGTATGGTGTAGTTCATTTGATTGTTCATGTGTTGAGTGGGAGAGTTGTGGTCATCACTTGTGATTGATCATGGTTGTATTTAGGATTTATGCTCCCCAAAGCCAAGGCTTTAAGCTCACATTTTTCCCAAATTTACCGCACCCTTACCTAAGCCTAACATTACAAGCTTTGAAGACCTTCCGACCTTTGTGCATAGAGTCGTACTTATGTGAAAATAGTTGTTTATCAATGCAAGTTATGACATGACACATTCCGAGTCGACTACTAGGTTGAGTGTATGTTTTTCTAGACACACGAGTGTTGTGAGTTTGGGAGGGCATTGTTCACTTATATGTTGTGAGGGGAGCGAACGGGTACATCTTTTATCTGCCACATAAATGAGTGACGAGTGTGTGAGCACTAGTCTTGAATTCCAATGTGCATTTGTGGTTCGCTTTGCGTGACGATTGTTAAGGAGGATTAGCGATTGAATGGATTTGATTGGTTGACATTGATGCATGCTTGTTGGATTTTACCTTGGATTATGTTTTCATTTTGAAATATGTTGGGGGTGAAGTTGGTCTTGTGTTCATCGATGATTTCCTTGCTTAGGGACAAGCAAGGATCTAGCTTGGGGAGGTTTGATATGTGCGTTTTATATAGTGTTTCACCCCCGTCCCTTAGTACTTTTTATGTGTCAAACGTTCTCTTAGGAGCCGTTTCTAGTACTAATGTGTGTTATTGAGTGTGCCTTGAGTTTCAGGTTTGATTATGAGAAATTGGTCTTTTTAGACCCGTTTCATGTTGATCTAGGCCACTATATGAGACTGAGGAAGTTCGGGACCTCCATCGTCGACTTTCGGGAGCCTTGGATGCTTATGGTTGAGCCCCGAGAGTTAGACTCAGTGATATGGGCGAGTTATATTGAAGATTGCAAATCGCCCTGGAAGCTGAGGGCGAAATGCAACCATCGGGCGGAATTGAAGCAAATTAAACTCATCAACGCGCGCCCGATCGGGCGCAGCTCGCCCGGTCCGGATCGGGCGGTCATCCGGAAGTTGATGTGAGAAGTTCGCAATCCGCCCGATCGGGCGGATTTGGCCCGATCGGGCCGACTATCGAGTACTTCGCCCGATCGGGCGGAGCGCCGCCCGATCGGGCGACGCCAACCCCTGCTGCTTGTGCGCGTGTTTTCTTTCCGTTTTTTTGGCTTGTATTTTGGGCAAACTATAAATACTAGCCCTTTTATTTTTAGGAGACACTTTATTTTCTAGTATCAAACACTTAGTTTATTTTCCTAAGCTTAGTTTTCTCTCTAATTTGTCTCAAACACTTAGTTTTATTTCCAATCAAAAGTTCAAACTTTATTATTCCATTGTTCTTCAATTAGGTATTGTTCTTTATTTCATTCATTTCTTTTACTTTAATTATGTTTTCAATTATGCTAATTGCTTTGTTTATTATCAACATGCTTGAGTAGTTTAATTTCTAGGGTTTGGGGATCCATGAATTAATATGATGGGATATTGAATAATTGTGATTGTTGGCATTGTGATTAATTCCTATTGATTGGTTTATTCCACTATTCAATTAGATTTGCGCAGGTTTAATTGCGTAGTTATGCAATATCAAGTTAAGATTCGAGAGATGCAATTTGATGTTTAGGCTTGTGTCAATAGGTAGAATTGGGATTAATAAGTAGCGAGAGCCCGTTAATTCTAAGTCTATGACTAGTATCGATTCGAGAGAGCATGCTAGT
Organism: Spinacia oleracea; assembly: GCF_020520425.1. Classification (NCBI taxonomy): domain Eukaryota; kingdom Viridiplantae; phylum Streptophyta; class Magnoliopsida; order Caryophyllales; family Amaranthaceae; genus Spinacia; species Spinacia oleracea. Next base: position 38,418,721 of record NC_079489.1, on the reverse strand, counting down.
CTAATTAATTACTTTGTTGATTATCGTGATTGTTCATCGTCCTGGATTGTTAATTGCTGGTGAACCTATGCCCTAGGTTTCCTTAATATATTGATTCATACTTATTTAATTATCGTTCGTAGTCTTAGTTTACAAACAATCAACCAAATCTTGTTCCCAATAGTTTAGTTTAATTAATTAATAGTAGAAAGAACGCATGTCTCCCTGTGGATTCGATCCTGACTTCCCTTGCTACCTAGCTAGTGGACCTTAGGTTATTTTTTATTATGTGATACGACTTTAGCCTGTCATGTAGCAGGGAGAGGAAAAGAGGAAATAAGGAGAGAGAGACTAACAATGGTGACGGAGATGACGAACGATCACGAAGGTGCGGGAACTGTTAGGTTATGATACATATGACAATTCATAAATCATGCGGAAAAACCATAAAGCCAGGAAAACATATTATTTACACATAATAATTTAGCATAGTTTAGATGCATACTCTTTGTTGCGTGCCTTCCCTAGCTGCGCCCGAACCGAACAAGAACAAGTCTTTAGGACTCCAAGTGTCGTCCCTCCGTAGATAGTCCACAGCACGTCCGGATCCGCCTTAAGATTGACCAACTAGAATTGCCCTTAAGGTACTATTATTTTCGGCGCTTTATAGGCAAATGTGTGACTGAATTTTTCTCTCAAAAACTCACTTTGAATACTTGAATGCTCGATGTAAATATGTGACCCTAGGCACTTATTTATAGAGTTTATGGAAAGGAATTATAATCCTATTAGAATACAAATCTATTTAATTATAATCCTACTAGGACTCTAATTAAACAAACTTTATCTCCAAAAGGATTAGATTTAATCATATTACGAATCCCGGTAGCCTTAGGATTCGAGTAGCACACACGAGTGGCGCACAAGCACCGCACACCCGCACGCAGGCCTTGCGGCCCACGCCGAGCGCACAGCGCAAGGCCCACTGTCGCAGCCTTGTCCGCGCGCGCGCCCAAGCTTCGGCTGGGCCTGGCTTTTGCGCTGGGCCTGGTCGTATGCTTGGCGTGTGGTTGTTGCGCTTGGCTTGCTGGGCGATGGCCCGGCTTCGTGCTGGGCCTTCGTCTGGCAGGCCTCGTCCGATGCTAATTCGTACGATACGCTTCCGATTAAATTCTCGATTCCGGAATTCATTTCCGATACGAACAATATTCAATATTTCCGATTCCGGAATCAATTTCCGTTTCGAACAAATATTTAATATTTCCGTTTCCGGAATTATTTTCCGATTCCGATAATATTTCCGATTCTGACAATATTTCCGTTTCCGGCAATATTTCCGATTCCGGCAATATTTCCATTTCCAATAATATTTTCCGATACGTACCATGTTTCCGTTTCCGGCAACATCTACGACTTGGATAATATTTATATTTCCGATACGATCCATTTTCCATTTCCGGCAATATCATCGTTTTCGGAGTATTCATTTCTTGCCTGTGACGATCTCAGCTCCCACTGAAACCAAGATCCGTCGATTCCGAATATCCATAGATGGAGTATTTAATGCCTTTAAATACTTGATCCGTTTACGTACTATTTGTGTGACCCTACGGGTTCAGTCAAGAGTAAGCTGTGGATTAATATCATTAATTCCACTTGAACTGAAGCGGCCTCTAGCTAGGCATTCAGCTCACTTGATCTCACTGAATTATTAACTTGTTAATTAATACTGAACCGCATTTATTAGACTTAACATTGAATGCATACTTGGACCAAGGGCATTATTTCCTTCAGGAACAAGGTAGAGATCAAAAACGGCGCAGGAAGAAGAGGAGCACGTCAATAGTACGAAAGGAAGGAAGAATAAGAGCAAGGGTTTTGGGTTCCGTATATATTTTTGTTTATAAAAGAATATGATTATTTTCTTAATTTAAATAATTAAGGATATTAATTTAAAATCATTTTCCAACTTGTTTTCGGTTTTCCCTCTTAAAGACCCTGTAAACTGCTCGTTTCCTTGTTTTACTTGAAATAAAACACTTTGTTTCACTTTAAGACTAAAATGACTTTATAATATTAATACTATTGTTTAAAACGTAACATTGTTCTAAATATTTAAAACGTAAAACTCGGTATATTTTCTTGAAATATAAAATAGGAAGACACAAAAATACGGAGTATCACATCAAGTATGTAATTAAGGTACACCAGAAATAAACTACAGATACACTAAAAATCTTCTTGGATATTTCCAAACTAGAACATGTCTCTCTTCTCCAAGACTCCAACCTTCCAACATCAAACCTCAACCCTCTCCTTCTTTGTCCTCCATCTTTATCCTCCTTATCTGATTATGAAATACATTGCAAATATCATCGAGATACATCTCAAAATGAATTGAAGACGCATCAATACCAATTGGAGATACATCAGATATTGAGATACATCAACTCCAAATGACAGATACATCAATTCTAAACTACAGATACATTGATGCTACCCTACGAATACATCCAAAATCACCTGCAAATTCCACTGTGTTATCCACAAACTAATTGCACTTGCCATTAACACTAGAGCTATAAATCCATCATATTGATAATATAGGTACATCAAGTTTTTGTTATATTTACAATTGAAATCTCAAGCTTTAATTTTCCGATAACAACTAGCAATTAATTCCACAAAATGAAGATTTAAAAAAAAGTTGAGAGACTTCATAAAGAATACTCCATAGAAAAGAGTTGGGAGGAGAGAGAAGGTCTCTGTTTTTAACATCAAAAATTAAAACCACAAATACTTGAATCAATATAGAATAAAAACAACAATGATAAATTTCAAAAAATGTATCTGAGCCAAAAACTTCAACCGAAAACTGAATCAAATAAAAATAGATTTCATGGAACACAAAATTGAAGATAAAAGACAAAATCATAGTTAAATTTTCGAAGAGATAACGCCATAATCTTCCCCAATTTCGGATGGAGGTTTGCTCGAATTACAGAGGAGAAAAAGGAGAAAGAAAATCCAGAAGAAGAAACACATGAAATGAAAATAGGAGAGAGAAGATAAAAAGAAGGTCATAGTCATTCAAACGCGAATGACGAACATACCCTTAATGAATTGAATTAAGTGGGCAAGATGTGAGCCGTAGGATTGAATGAATCTAACGGCTAGCCATTAATGGTGCGCACTTATTCGTAACCATCATATCTTATTAATCTAATGGTGTATAATACTTCTCACGCTTCTCACATAAGATCCCCTTCTCACGTGTATATACTTCTCATGCTCTAAATGCTCTCCAAAAAACTCCCGTGAGATAAAATTGGATTTCAGAGATAAAAAAGGAATTGTTGTATTTAGATTTTAGGATAAAGATAGAATTTAATCAATGAACAATTTAAAATAAGCTTAATATGTAGATTAATCGATAAAATATAACCGTTTTACAAAATTTATCAAAAGCTGGGATAAGATAAAAATATATTACACAAAATGAAGAATCATCGAAGTATAATATACTCCGTATAACATAAACAACGATTTTATGATAAATGATAGATAGAATTTAATCAATAAACAATACAAAATAAGTTTAATATGTACATTAATCGATAAAAAATAACCGGGTTACAAATTTTTTCAAAAGGTGGGATAAGATTAAAATATGTTACATAATAAAGAAGCATCGAAGTATAATACTTCGTATAACATAAACAACAATTAACCCAAATCTAGTTGTTTAGATTAAAATCTTTACGTAGATGTCGTATGACCTGTTATCAATAAATTAATTTGATTTAGAAAAGAAAAAAAAAAAGGTTGCGGGTAAAAATTAACAGAGGAAGCATCATTTTATGCAATCGTTCAAAAATATTACGTGGTAAAATCTAAAATTCCAAAGGAGTTTAATCTCTCCTCAGACTCCAACTCGCATTAGTCGCATCTGCTCGTCATCTCTTAAAACCCTCCAACAGAACCACCATTCTGCAGTTGCATCACCACCTCTATACGGCGGCGCCTCTGCCATTTTGGATTTCAATTTGAGGGACTTCCAATCCCCTCTCCTTCTCTGGCGCTTCTATTCTTGCCTTTGACGACAATGTATAAGCTTACTTCCTCATCTATTTTCTTCACATTTATATTTTGTAACGATTTTATTGGATTTTCTGTTCATTTTATTTTTTATAGATCCATAACGTGTTTGATCTCATGTGAGGGTGATGGATTTTTCCTGATATGATGTTTCAAATGATGAAATCCTGTTGTGAAATATGTTCGGTTGGGTTTTTTGTTGCCTTTGTTTTGGGTTTCAATTGTTTTTTATTGAAGAGAAAAACAATAATTTTAAGGGCATAGAATATCTTAGTTTGATTGAATTAGAATTTGGGCAAATTTTTATTTTTTTAATTTTTAACTTGAGTTCTGGAGCTTGAGTAAATGTATATGGTTGTAGTTTTGTTCATGAGAAGATAGTGTATTAGGTTAGGTTGGAACCCATGATGCCTTAAGATTTTGGTGATTAACAAGGCCTCAATACCATTGAACCACTTCAGCTATTCAGCCAAATTTCGCAAGCTTCTGTTTATTACCCTTTTATGTTAGGATGGAAAACTATGAAAATGGACCCTTTTCTCGCTGTGACTTTGAAACTTATTGTGAAATTTGTCATTGTGCTGAAATTTATACCTAAAAATATATTTGAAGTATTTTATACTCGATTGCTAATATGTCAATAAGGGCTCAGCTAAGAGAAGGGAAGAAGGGCATAAAATAGTTCTAGAAATGTCAATATGTACTACTATATGCTCTTGTTTTTTTGTATACGTAATGGGTCACTTTTATCTTCTACATCATAGGACTCTGTTACTGTTATCAAGCTATATATCTTGTTGTTTTCAGTTGAAAAAGCAATGGATTCAATCAGCCCTGCAGAGCGCAGATACTTTGAAGATGATGACACACCCATGATGAAGGTGATTAAGGGTACAACTAGTGGTTTAGCAGCTGGAACAATCTTTGGTACCGTTGTGGCAACATGGTATGATGTGCCACGTGTTGAGAGACAAGTTGCACTACCAGGATTGATAAGGACTTTGAAGATGATGGGAAACTATGGACTAACTTTTGCTGCTATAGGTGGTATTTACATTGGTGCAGAGCAGTTGGTGCAGCATTATAGGGCGAAAAGAGATTTCGTTAACGGAGCCGTTGGTGGCTTTGTTGCTGGAGCGGCTGTTTTGGGCTCCAAAGGTAATTTTTCTTCATGCTATTGAAAACAGTAATCCCTAATGAATGCATTAGCATACACTTCAGCTGTAAACCTAAGAAGCTAAAGATGCTGAGAAATCATATCACTTGAATCTAGAAGAAAGCCCCCCCCCCCCCAATAGTAATCCCTAATGAATGCACGCGATTTAAAACAGTAATCCCTATTGAATGCACGCGTTTTAATGACTAATGAATGTAATGTAGATTCAGATTCCTTCCATATTTATTTAGACAATGCAAATTACGTTTAGTTGTAATATTTTCACTTTTATCCAAAACCTGACATTGGGAAAGTGTGAAAGATTTAACACCAAAATGAATTTGATTGGTTAAAATAATCACTTGGCACAATTTTTGATAGAATATTAAGGGCATTTGTGTGATAATATAAAACAAAAAGTTTCAATGTAAAATGGACACCCTAAACGGAATATGTAAAGAACAAAAAGTGACCGAAGGAGTATTTATTAACGGAAAGTCTGTTGTTATATGGGGTAATGATATATCAGCTTTCCAGTTTAGATTAACGAGTTTCATTAGCTTAGTTTTAAAAGGCGCGAAGCGCACTGAAGCGCAAAAGGGCCCTGGAGCTTAAGCTTAAGCGCAAAGCGAAAGCGCACGCTTTTCGTAGGCGAAGCGCACCCAGAAAGAAATAATAAATTTTCAAAAGTTCAGAAAATATGGAGAAAATATGGAAAGAAAAGATGAAAAAAAAAGAGAAATAAAAACAATGAAAGAAAAATTCAGAATCCGACGGGAGAAATCCGGCGAGAAGGCTAGAGAAATCCGGCTACGGGAGAAAATTGCACTAGGGTTTTCAAAAACTTCCCAAATATTCGCTTTTCAAAAAAAAAGAAATCACGTGATACTTTAAAAAAGAAGATTAGAGTCACGTGGCTTTATTTTTTATAAAAAAGAAGGGTCTGATGTGCCCAGACTACAAGAAGCCCAAAAGCGCTAGGAAGCGCAGAAGCACCGAAGCGCCAGGAAGCGCGCGCTTCTTGTATGTCGCTAGGCTTCGGCCGACAGAAGCGTTTTGTTGTGAGCTTCTGAGCTTTAAGCGCAAAAAAGCGCGCTTTTTAAAACTAAGTTCACTAGTACCACTTGAGGTTTCATTTGTCACAATCGCTTTTGTTTTGAGCCTTATCAACATAGTGTGAAACTGTGAATGTGCAACACGGGCTAAGATGGGCTTTATTCCTGTGTATTTATATTTTAATCTGTAGTTCTGAATATTTTTATCATATCCAGAGTATACCATATTGGTAACACTCAATTGTTAATTTCTCTTTACATTATGAACACTAAGTGATGGTTGTGACTTGTGAGGACCTAATAATTTTTGGAAGAATCTCCCCAGAGTACGGAAAATAAAGAGCTTGAACTAATGGTGATATGATTAGTAAATACATCAAGCTTTGCCTATTCCATTAGAGAGTGTCCCTATCACCTGTTCAATGCTTGTCTTGTGTTTGCTGGAAGTTGGTGAATTTCATTTTCCGTCATCTGTAAATATTTGGTTCGAAGTCTCTTGTATGTTTGCGTCTCTGCATAAAGAACTTACACATTTGGTAGAATGGGCACCTAGAGAAATTGCGGGCTTGATTCTCTTCACATATTTATACTATGTTAAGGAGCCATTTGTGAGTTTGTCCAAGATTCTGAAACTGTTTCTGAGCTTCAGAAACAGAAACAAGGCAACGGGGGATAAGTGGTGATATTTCTACTCCTCCAGAAACCCTAAGGTGCCCAAAATAGCTTATGGAAGGGGAGAGGTAGAAGCTCTAAATTCGAGCGTCTCAAAACAACTTCTCAGGAGCACTTTGTCTCATTAAATGGAACTTTTTCTTGGCCAATAATATCCTCAATTTCTCATACAGTTCACGAGGATATGAAATCCTCAATTGTCTAAATAACAACCCAGTTTCATCATCTTCTTCCTCACCTCTACTGTAAATACTCCCAAATTCTCCTGCAATTGATAGCATAAATTCAATAAAAGCCACTGAAGTACATGCCCGAAACCAAAACCACAGATAAAAGGAGCCACCTTTATCTCTCACCTCCACCAAGAACGAAAAAAGTAGATCTTCAAGAGCATTGTTCATTCAAGCAGATCTACGGTGTTTATCACTCACCCAGAAAGACTACTCTTTTATTTATTCGTCAATTTTCTCTTTTATTTCATCGAATTCCATTTGGTAACTTATCTGCATGTATCCATTGCCGTGATACGACAATGTTATTGACAAAGGAAAAATTTCTGTTATTCTGGGTTCCTTCGGTGGTGGTGGGTATTGTTAAGAGGGAGAGGTTTTTGTTGGTGGTGAAGCGTAGCAGCCATAGCTGGTGGTTGAGAGAGGGTGGAAGGGCGTCAAGGGCCTTCTTTTGATGGTTTATGAATGTTTTTGGTGCCACACTTTGTATACATCAAGGAAGAATGGGATATTTTAATTTTGTTTTAAAATAGAAGGTATAGCAAAATTATAGGTAGACCAAAATTTAAATAAAAAGTGGTCCGTCAAAATAATAATTATAAGACATTCATTGTCTTTTCATAAAATAAATATTTAACAAATTACTATAATTTTTTTTTTTAATTATTTTTAAAGAATAAATCCCAAGTTAAAACTCTAAAAATATTAATAGAAAAATTAACAAAGCTAATCCCAACTAGAAGGTCTTCTCATTTTGATTCCAATTAGTCTTTAACTAATAATAAACCTAACTATTAGGAGACCCTTCTCATATTAGTCTCAATCAATTTGTTACCTGTCGAGTATGTTAAAAGGTACACGTGTCAATTTATAATTGGTATACTTTTAATTTTTTATGCCAAAAAAAATTAGAAAATTTTGGTATTTACTACCTAAAAATCACTTGTTTTTAATGAACTAACGTTACGAAAATTTTATTATTATTTAATACCTTAAATATGTTTTTGTTTTGGAATCACTACCACTTCACAGTTTTCTCATTTTAAAATTAAGATATGTCTTTCAAAACTCATTTTTCTCTTTTTTTTTACAAGGATTTCATAGAGAATGACATTTCAAAACAACTCGTTTGATAATTCACAAATATATTAAAAGTTCACAAATATCTTTTAATTCGTTTTATCTTTTACAAAATTTTAAAAGCACGTCTCTACGGAATCCTTACACATAAGGGAAGAGAATAGGTTTCGAATCACTTTAAACGATCAAGAAATGAAAGAGATATCTTAATTTTAATATGAGGAAACCGTAAAGTAATAGTGATTCCAAAACAAAATATACTTTAAGGTAGTAAATACAAACGTGGTGTATTTTAAAGGTAGTAAATACCAAAAAAATCCAAAAAAGTATGCTTTAATTTTTTCTCCTTCTCCATCTTTCCAACCACCACCAAGCCACCACAGTCACCCACCATCATCCCAGTTCCCCGCCCTCTCCAACCACCAAATCACCATAAGCAACCTTCTTCTTTAATGTTGTCCACTCATTTCCCAAAACATCAATGGCGAATTGGAAATCACCGATAATCAAAACCATAGAAAATGAAGAAGACATTGAGTTTCTATATATGTCAACTAGAGGTGGCGGAAGCTCAATCCCTCTCTCACTTCCTCCAAGTCATATCTCCATCAATTTGGCTGTGAAAACCAGGAACCTTTTGTGGGTGACTACTCGATCTCGAATTAGATGCAGCTTGATATTTCTAGAACTGGAATCCTATTAGGAGTTTTTTTATTGATGGTAAAATGAGGAAAGTAGCGGGAATAAGGGGAGACTCTTAGGTGACTCTTAAGAAGAGAGAAAAATTAAGACCTAGATCTTAGGTGAGAAATGGGAAACTCTTAATTAGAGTTTGTAAGAGAGAATTCTGAAATAAGAGCTATTGCCACATCATTTTTTTTGAATGAAAATAAAATAAAAAAAGAGGGTAAGAGAAAATAGGAGCTAAGTGCCTAAGTGTTAAGAGCTAGTGCATTTCCATAATTTTTGGGAGGCGACTCTTATTTGGAGTTGGTGCTTAGGTGGAATAGGAAGAGATTAAGAGCCATCAAAATAAGAGTCTCCCCTTAATGTTGGTGCTAACGATTTCTGGGTATTTTATTTGTGTGATGGGACTTCTTGGTTTTTGAGAGTTTTATATTCTGAGTATTTGTGATTTTTTGTTTTGGTTTGTTTATGTTAGATTAAATTTATGGGTTTTTGTGAGCTTAAAGTGCTGGACTACAATGCATCTCTCAAGGGAAGAAAGAGCCTCACGTTGCATAAACAACTAGCCTCGCCAAATAGCCCCCCACTCATTTAATACTACCACCATAAATGACGTCTTCGACGGTGAACTCACTAAAGGGGTATTGTAGACTTGTAGCAAGCTGCTGGGACTTACGATGTGGTGTGGCAGGGGGGAGGGGTGAAGGGTGTAATAAGGAGGATCAAGGGGACAGTGAAATGGTTAATCATGGCGCCGAGGAAGTGCAGCAACCCACACCTGGTTGTAGAGCAGTGTGAACTGTGAAGGTGATGAAGAATTGTGGTGTTGCCGTGCTGGTGTTGGATATAGTGGTGAGTTGGTGTCTTACATGGCCAGAGAGAGCACAGGAGAAAGGGGGAGTAAATAAAGACTTAAACCAAAAAGAATTAAAAAAATACCTATTGTAAATGTCTCAGGTCAAATTGGATGATTTGAGAAGGTTACCCTTATAGTTGGGATTATTCTAGGTTAAACTCTAGTAGGGATTAAAATGAGAAGACCACCCATATTTGGGATTATTCTTTGTTAATTTTTCCAATATAAAATGGGCCAAACAATTGTAAACCTGTTTCTCAATATTTTATTATTCTTTGAAATACTTCTTAAATTTTGTGGCCTAACACTTCTGTTTCTCAAAAAGTGTTTCTCTAGAAATAGGTTATGTACAACTACTCCTTGGAAAACGAAAGTTGTTTTCCAGAAGCTTCGCCAAACAAAAGAGGTTGTCTGATGTCATGCTGATGTTTTTTTCCATGTGCGAGAGAGGTTCTGTTACCAGCCATTAGGATATCTGTGACATATAAATGAGTTTTCTTTGCATTACCAGTATTGCATAGAAGTGTTTTTCCATTATTTGGCTGTGAAACATTTTGCTTTCTTACTCAGAAATTATCCTTTAGCCAGTTCCTTCCTTTCCTCTCTATTTCTGAATTATTTCCACCAGAATGGTTTGGAGATAAAAAAAAAGGTAAGCGGGAACAAGCTTAGTTTAAAAAAGCGCGCCCAAGGCGCGCCTAGGCGCAAGGCTCACCTAGGCTCAGCCTTTGGCGCCTTGAGCTTTCCAGGCTCACTGATGTCAATCAGGCACGCGCCTTCGTGCGCCTTAGGTAAGGCGCAAGGCGCAGCGCCTTGTGCGCCTTCAGTCTTCAGGCGCAATAAGATGACGTGGATCTTTTATTTACATTTTTTTTTCATTGTTAATGATATAAACACACCCCATGTGACCTATCAACAGTCATATCTCTACAACCTTAGCTTTTTGGGTAGTGGAAGTAGCATAATATGAGTTAATTTTCATATTTCCAGCTTGTAATTACCATGGAATGTTCTAATTTTGGCACTCCATCGACAAGATCACGCAATGCTTATGAACCGGCAAGAAAATATGGCACTCCAATAGAAATATGTTGTTTTGAGTATAAATTGTGTTAATTTTTTTCTATACCGAAATTTAAGGTTTATAAGAAAGTAATGTGCGCCTTGTATCCAAAAGGCGCGCGCCTGAGCCTTGCGCCTAGGCTCCATGGCCCTTGTGCGCCTTGCGCCTTTTTAAACTAAGGGAACAAGGTCTCAGTTATCACGATGATCAGTCAGTTGTCACTTGTGATGTAAGGAATACCTACTTGCAACTGCACACCTATTGAATTGAAAATTTCTTGAAATTGATGGATTAGTAAGTTACTGATTGTCATATAAATTTCAGATTAGTAAATTTAAGATTTGTCATTTATATTTATGCAGCAAGCTTCCAAATAAAATATCGGAAAATTTTATGGATTGTTAACTTGTCATGGGTTTTTGTCACTATCTTCATTCAGAATAGTGGGAAGTTCCCTTCTTATAGGAGAACTCTAAAGTTACCTTGAGTGTCTAGTTGGCTTTAAAGCTTCTTCCCTTACGTATACACTGCTATTGCCTCTGTTCTTAAATTACCATCTTTTTTTCTTTTTCTTTTTTTTTCCTGGAGGGTGTGATATAGTGTAATATATATGAAGGGAATAAACACCTCTAATCCCTCACCTCAACATGTACGGCAAATAATAAGGATGTTGCTCTTGGAAATGGGCCACATCTTGAATCTTTCTTTGTCAAGCATGTTGAGGTTTCTAAGTCTTTTGTCAAGCATGTTGTTTAATGTATAAGTATATTTCAGGAAGGAGCATTCCAACAGCAATCTCTGCTGGAGCTGCATTGGCTGTGACTTCTGCTCTAATTGATGTTGGAGGTCAGACAACAAGAGTTGACAATGGTAAGGAGTACTACCCGTACACTGTCAAGAAAAGGCCTGCACCCACAGAATAGCCTCGCATTACTGTTTTCGTGTTTGAGAGGCGATGCTTTGGCTTATTCTCAAAAAAGATGTATTTTCCTATGTATCTTTCTGCCTTAGCCTTTACCTCTAAAACTCATTAACTGCAGTTTGTTGACTGAATTGTTGAATAAATTTGTACTGCCAAATCGAAAGTTGTTTTTTTTGTTTGACCTATTTCAGTGTAAAAACATTGTGCTGGTTCTTGATGTCCTTAGAGAACAAGGATGTATAATTCTTGATATATTAACTAGTCAGTGGGCTGTAAATTTCTCAAGCTGGTTTGCCTAGTTACTCCGTATGAGAATATCTGCACCCTCCATATTAAGGGATACTCTGAAAGATTAGAAGCTATTATACTGTTCAATTTGAATAGGCGAAGAAATTTTGTTATTTTCTCTTCTAATGTCCTCAACTAAGGCTGTTAGCAGTAATAGCCACGTAATGTTGGACATTAAGTCCCAACTTATGCATTTGAATGATTCTATTTCTATGGGTGGCTAAATGATTTTCGTCTCTTTTTAATGGTTGTTCGTGAGTAATACAAGTACAAATCTTTAGTGAGAATTTGATTTCCATGATGATTATATGTTTAGTTTTATTCAGAACGAGTAATTTTCTTTAGTCTTATGTCTGTATGACATGAGCTGTATCTATCTCACTTCTTCGATTTCTATATTCCATATCTTGTGAGTTTGAGCCTTTTGATGTACTCCCTGTGTTTCTGAATACTTGTAACACTTGCTCTTACAGTCGTATCTGAATAATTGCAATATTTTCCTCGTTTACACTATTTTTTTTTAAATGTTTCTATCTTCTTTCTACCCTACCCTAAGTGCACGAATTCTTTATTATTTTTGTTATATAGAGGGAGTTATATTATTTGTGTAAACAAACATATTACTCCGTAAAATAATGTAGGACCGAATGGAAAGTTGTCCAATATGAGTATCCTAACATTATTGAGATAGTGAGCCCACCTTCAACGAGACATTGCACTGAGACGGCTAGCTTGGCCGCCTCTAGTCCACTTGCAAATTATTCGTACGTGCATTATTGTTTTGCACTAAGCTACACACTTGGACATCTTTCTATATATAGAATTAAAAACACTTGGACATCAACCACAAAACTTCCCCTTTAATTCCCATTCCAAATTAAGTAGCCAACAAAACCATGCAAGCTCCTGCACTAAAAAGCTCTCTCCTTCTCTTCACCCTCTTGCTATTCCTTTCATCCCTCAACCTAGCTTCCTCCGTATGTAACCCAAATGACAAAAAGGCCCTCCTCGATATCAAACACCATTTTAACAATGTGCCCGCCTTCAACACTTGGGATCCCAATACTGATTGTTGCAACAATTGGTCAGGCGTTGTTAGTTGTGATAAACACGGCCATGTTACTACACTCGATTTGTCCTCTTACAACCTTACCGGCTCAATCCCTTCATCACTCGGTCAGTTACGCAAGCTACAAACAGCTAACCTTCACACTAACAACCTCTCTGGTCATATCCCATCCTTTTTCGGATACATGAATAACTTACAATTTCTTTACCTTTACGACAATAAGCTAACCGGCCCTGTTCCATCTTCCCTCTCTCGACTTCCCAAAATATCAGCGATCAACCTTGGCATAAACCACCTCACAGGGTCCATCCCCAAGTCATTCGGCTATTTCAAAAGCACTCTAATAAGCTCATTAACCCTCTATTTTAACAACTTATCCGGACCGATTCCACGGTCACTAGGGAAGGCGAACATTCAAGTGATAAACCTTAATAACAACCAGTTCACAGGGGATGCCTCGTTTTTGTTTTCGAGGGATAAGACAGCGTTATTCAACATAGACATAAGTAACAATCTCCTTCATTTCGATTTTTCAAACGTTGATCTTCCTCAAAATTTGGCCTACATCGACATAACCCATAACAACATTTATGGTGCTCTTCCTAAACGACTTGGGCAGTTGCCGTTGAAAAGCATTGATGTGAGCTTCAATCACCTTTGTGGGAAGATACCAACTGGTAGGCGATTAAAGCAGTTTAGCCCTACACTGTTTTCCCATAACAACTGCTTGTGCGGTCCACCGTTAGCACCTTGCCATTAGTAACTTATAATTGTCTTGTAATTCTTCCATTTATTTTTACTTGCAACATTTCGACTTTTCAGTAGTTTGTACAAGCTAAGGAGGAAGACGTGAACCGGGAGTTTTTCTTGCATAAATTCATATTATTGTTTTGCGATATCTATACTAATATATTAAAAGGCGTTTTGACAAACGTCTATGTGCCACGTATTCCCCTCTTTCTTTGCACTTGCATTCCGCCACGTCAACATCTACAAGTGTCGCCGCGACAACGAAGCATCTGTGCCACGTATTCCATCTAACAAAATTGTGGTATACTTACAACCAAAAAGGATGTTCTAAGGCTCGAACATCAAACCTCCGTAGTTAAGGAGCACAACTTTTACCACCTCAACCAACTTTTACTTGTGTTTCATTTACGATCTTTAATTCCTAAATCTGCTGTAAAGGGAGAATTATAATAAATGAGAGTACATTAATTTCACTGCTCACATCACCGACCCATCTTCTTCCTTGAAACTTTGAAAGCTTCTCCAAAATTTCATTTTCCTCAGATTTTCCAATCTCTCATCTTCATGATAATTGATTGCTCCATCTTCATGATAATTGATTGCTCTTAATTAAGTGACACATTAATTATGAGTTATCAATTACATCAGGAAGAAGAAGATTCGTCTTTGTGGGTCGCATCCCGCCTTTGTAGCTCCGAATTGGGCTACCTCCGAATTCCTCTTCATGATTAATTGATTATTCTTAATTAAGAGAAACATTGATTATGAGTACTCAATTAAATCACGAGGAAGAAGATTCGTCTTTGTGGGTTGATTTCTGCCTATGTGTTTTCACAATAAATTATAATTCAAGTCATGAGTTTAATTTTATCTTTTGAACCAAATCAATTTCTCAATTGATTGCCTAAATCTGTAACTGAAGCTGCGTAATTGAGCCCCTCTAAGAGGTTCCCATTATATATATTCCTATAGTCTTGCTGAATTCATCAGCCCCTATTTTGCTACCCCTTTGAAAAAGGTTTATGAGAAGTAATTAGGTGACTCACGCATCTAAACTATTACAATGATTTAATTCTTGTGTTTGTATATGTATTCATGGCATTAGGCTCTTCATTTACAAAGTACCATTTGTTTTTGTTTTGGGTTTTGTTTGCTGTAGGCTTGAGTAAGACAGGGGCTGCAGTCGATTGTTGAGTATCATATTGTCCTGCAACAAAAACTCTGGTTAGTTGTTCAATTTAGATTGTATTGGAAATGCCTCTATATATTGTGTAATTTAATATGGGAATTTTAGGAAATGTGACAATTTTGTCACAGAGAAACAAAATAGTATGTGAATATTATTTCTGGGAGGAGGGAGTAACTATTAAGAGATAGATAAAAGTCGGAAATTGTCATTACTTCTTGAATATTCTGCGAAGGTTGCTTGCTAATGCTTTGTCATAAGTATTATTAAAGCCCTTGTGGAAGTCCTCATCTCCAATTGGCATATTGAAATGGTTACACAGGCTCACAGTCCTCTGTATTTTCCAAAAGCTTTGTATAAGATAATCTCATCACTTACTCAGTATCATACGAATGTTCTATGATTAGGAGTGTCTTTTATGAGATCTCTCTTATGAGTTACTTTTATGTGGATGGGTGAGTTTCAAATGGATATGAGGTGACTTTAGGATTTATACTAGAGCATTGCTGAACTTGAATAATAACATAAAGAAAAGACCAATATGCAGATATGTTCAGTATAGCGAACCCAAGTGCTTACCTTTCTAAATATGTGGGTGGTCTAGCTTTATTTCTCCACAAAACAACATTTATTACCCTAAAAAAAAGGTAAGCACTGGTTGTGGGAAATGTAGAGAGTTTTCTGACTATAGCCAAGTTATTCAATTTCGTAAACAGTAACAGAAGTAAATGTCTAATGTATTTGATAGCACCGCATTAAGGTTGAATGTGATCATCTAGAGTTGTTCACTGTCAAGTACATCTCATTGGAGTCATATGGACACTTAAAAGTAGAAAATGTGAGTTTCAGGGTTGAGCACGAACTGCAATATGGGGCTGGCAATTTTTGGGAGTCTATAGAATTGTTATGCAATAACTGATGGGAAAATTGCCAAACAGTCATGGAAAATTGCCAAAATTGTGTAACAGTCTTACAAATAAATTGTGGCAACCCTAATTATTATGTTTAACCAACATTGGTGTGAGCTGACTCTTTTGAATCAGAATACTAGAATCAGAATACTAAGTTTTTGCCCTTTGTTAATCTCAATCAGGGAATTTCAATTCCATTGTATATAATGGTGACAGGACCAAAAATTCAAGCTTCATTCTCATTTATACAGAACCTTTTCCAAATAACTTAATGGTTCTGTTTTACTTTGTGGGCTACAGGTACTTTGTGAACCTTCTGAAGTTGTACTGTCATTTGGATAGCTGGCTCTTGAAAACTAAGGTAGTTCCTTTACTTTAAAATTTTATATAGTCAAATACCATTGAGCTACACTTAATAGAATAAGACTGACCATGCATCTCATTACCAAGATGCGATGGCCATTTGTCGATGGGCAGGACCACCTGATCTGTTCATAACATTCACATGTAACCCAAAGTGGCCTGAAATTACAGAATTCTTAGCAAACATACCTGGACAACGACCCGAAGACAGGCCAGATGTCGTGGTCCGCGTCTTCAAAATAAAGCTTGATGAGTTGATATGTGATCTAACAACAAAAGAACATTTTGGGAGAACAATAGCAGGTACATATTATTTCCTCCAAAGAAGTTAAATAACAACATGCATTAATCACTAACAAATCCTCTTTCTCTTTGCAGTAATATATACCATTGAATTTCAGAAACGAGGCTTGCCGCACGCTCATATTCTGCTGTTTTTACATCCAGATGACAAGCCACTAACTCCAGAAGACATAGACAGAATCATTTGTGCAGAGTTACCAGACAAAGAGGTAGACTTAATTGGATATGAAATAGTAGTCCAATCAATGATGCATGGGCCTTGTGGGTCAATGAACGAACGCTCACCTTGCATGGAAGATGGAAAATGCTCAAAACACTACCCAAGAAGTTTCCAGGAAACAACAACTGTGAATGATGAGGGGTATGCACTGTATACAAGACGTAATAATGGGCATACAGCAACAAAGAATGGTCAAGTTCTGGATAACAGGTTTGTAATCCCATACAATATTGATCTGGTGGTGAAATTTCAGGCCCACATAAATGTGGAATGGTGCAACAAAGATAGGTCACTGAAATACTTATTCAAGTATATGAACAAAGGCCCTGACATGGCACTTGCAAGAATTGAACAGGCTCGGGAAGGAAATAATGGCAACGAAGCACAAAACCACCAGGAGCAAGTTATAGATGAGATTCAAAATTATCTAAAATGTAGATATGTGTCAGCCTCTGAAGCATGTTGGAGAATATTCTCATTCATCATCCAATACAAAAACCCCCCTGTACAGAGGCTAACGTTTCATTTGGAGGGTCATCAAGAAGTCATTTTTGAAGACCATGAGCACTTGGACGATGTCCTGGAAAGAGTTGGGGCAAAGAAAACAACATTGACAGAGTGGATGACAGCTAACAGGATGTATCCAGAAGCGCGCGAACTCACATATGCAGACTTCCCAACAGAATGGGTATGGTTAAGCGACGAGAAAAGATGGAAGCCTAGAGAAAACGGGAGCAGCATTGGAAGGATATACTTTGCACACCCTGCCTCCGGGGAGAAGTACTACTTAAGATTGCTTCTGAATATTGTCAAAGGTGCCACATGCTTCGCAGACATCCGGACGGTGAATGGAATCATACATCCTACATACAAGGCAGCATGTCATGCCCTTGGGCCTCTTGATGGGGACAATGAATGGCACGAGGGATTAGTTGAAGCAGCCACATGGTCTAACGGCCCACAATTGCGGGAACTCTTTGTTACAATGCTCTTATTCTGTGAAGTGTCAGACCCAAAAGAGTTGTGGGAAAAGCATTGGACAGACTTATCGGATGACATTGTTTACCGACAACGTCAAAGACTGGGAATTGCAGACCTAAGTCTAGCAGAAGATCAGATTCAGAACTACACCCTCTATGAGATTGAACAACTACTAAACAGAGACAATAGAAGCCTCAAAGACTACCACGGCATCCCATTACCAGATGCAGCCCTACTTCAAGAAGCAGGAAATAGGATGCTACTGGAAGAGCATGACTACGACACAGAATCATTGGCTAGCGATGCTCGCGATTTAGAACAGGACCTTAATGATGACCAAAGACATGTTTATGACAACATCCTTCAAGCAGTGTACGAGAGTAGAGGTCAACTATTCTTTGTCTATGGTAGTGGTGGCACAGGGAAGACATATCTTTGGAGAGCATTAATATCCAAGCTTCGCTCCGAAGAACAAATAGTACTTGCAGTGGCATCATCAGGAATAGCAGCTTTACTACTCCCTTCTGGCCGTACTGCCCATTCCAGGTTCAAAATCCCACTGGTGTTAAGTGAAAATTCGTGCTGCAACATTGACCAAGGCTCTGACCTCGCAGAACTAATCCGACGAACAAAGCTCATAATATGGGATGAAGCTCCCATGGTACATAGGCATGGCTTTGAAGCACTTGACCGAACTTTTCGAGATGTAATGCAGCTTCATGACCAATCGTCAAAGGACAAAGTTTTTGGAGGCAAGGTAGTAGTCTTAGGAGGGGATTTTCGGCAAATACTACCTGTTGTTCCAAAAGGAGGACGAGTAGAAATTGTAGATGCATCTGTGAGCAAATCCAAGACCATATGGCCAGAGTGCATTGTCCACACACTAAGGACAAATATGCGAATAAAGCGGTCAAACCTAGACCAAGTCGATATAGAGCGATCAGAATTCAGCAAATGGGTTCTAGATATGGGAAACGGGCATATTCCAGCAACAACAAAAGAAGGCGAGGATGAACCGACATGGATAGAAATACCCGAGGACTTACTTATACATGGAGATGATCCTATTGCTGCATTGGTGGAAGAGGTGTACCCAGAAATTTTACACAGGCACATGGACCCAAAGTACCTCCAACAACGGGCCATACTTGCTCCAAAAAATGAAACAGTTGACAAGATCAATGGATACATACTCCAAATGATCCCAGGAGAGGAAATAACCTACAAGAGCGCAGACAGAATCTGCCCAGCAACAACAGGTGGGAGAAATGTGCAATCACTGTACCCTACTGAATTCCTCAACAGCCTACAATTTCCAGGTGTGCCCAATCATGAAATACAACTCAAAGTAGGGTGTCCTGTAATATTGTTGAGGAACATCAACCAAAGAGAGGGACTATGTAATGGGACACGCCTTATTGTCACCAGATTGAACCATAGAATCATTGAAGCACAAGTTGTCACTGGAATAAATGCGGGGGACATGGTCAGCATTCCACGAGTAGAAATGTCACAATCAGATTCAAAATGGCCATTCATCTTAAAGCGCCGGCAGTTCCCAATCAAAGTTTGCTTCGCAATGACAATCAATAAGAGTCAAGGACAAACATTCGACCATGTGGGAATATACTTGCCAGAACCAGTATTCAGCCATGGCCAACTATATGTTGCTGTATCCAGAGTCACTACACGGAGTGGACTCAAAATCTGCATCCCAAGAACAAGCACCGATGATCAGCAAACTGGAAAAACAAAAAATGTGGTCTACAAAGAAATATTCAATGATCTATAATCTGTTCAAGACATTGAAACTTCATTAAAAACAAGGCTCTGTTCAGAATGTTTGTTTTTACCTGTTTCTTAGTTTAGAAAAACTCCCTGATTTAGCATAAAAAAATAAGACTGCCAACTTACTAAATCATCACAGAAATGCATCATTGTCTACATTGCATCATTTGAATCATTGTCTCATTAACAGCTTCATTCCTTACATTATTGATAGAACTTTGGTTGTGAACTTCCGTGCATAACTAACTGATTATGAAATTTGTTCCAGGATCTAAGACTTTGAAAAATGGCAACAAATCAAAACATTGCTGACCTCAGGCCCACTTTGAGGGGAGGACCCTTGCTGGCACGAGTTATAAGAACATGGGATGTGGTATACAACTCGAGCGAACAACCAACCGCTTTTGATTTCCTTCTGTTAGACAAACAAGTAAGCTAAACTAACATCTATATCCTTTACACCTCTGCTTAACAAACTGCCTAATAATAAATTTGGAAAGTAACACCAAAATTAAAATACCAAATGCAGGGAGGGCTCATTCAAGCCACTATGAGGAAGGATTTGATGAAAACTTACAAGGATCAAATTGTGGAAGGAAATATACACACAATTAACAACTTTGAAGTGGCTAGAAACAACAAGCTTCATTGCCCGGTAAAAAATGACATGCTTATCAGATTCACCCCTTTTACAACTGTTTTTCAAGAACAAGAAAATGCAGCAACAATCCCGATGAACAACTTCCAGATACATCCATTAGATCGTTTGCAAGAGAGGAACAACAAAAGTGACTACGCCATAGGTACGTAAACAACAACTACTGCCAAATCATTAATATACCTCCTCAAATATATTACACTAATACATGTTCTATTTACGAACATGGCCATAAATTGTAGATGTAGTTGGCTTGCTAATTGGAGTTGAGGAGAAAACCTGGGTCAATGTTGGATTACAAAGAACCCCAATACGAAGGATTCAAATTGAAGATCAATGGTAAAATAGAAATTTAATGTCAACACACACAATACATATACAGATCCTGACAAAAACTTATTACCACTATATATGCAGCAACACCAAGGTTGTGGTTACTTTGTGGGGAGCAAAAGCTGACTTGATAGACACTCACATAACACAGGATTAAGACAACTTCAAAGTACTACTCATCACCTCAACAAAAGTGAGTATGTATCAAGGTAAGACCAACACCTAATACATAACTCCATAAAAATACACAAACTAAACAAAATGACCAATTGTTGGGCCAAGTACTTCTGCCGTGTATATAAAATACTGGTGTGTCACTCTCCTCTATGAGATGCTAACATTATTCTAAACATTGCAACTTGCAGGAAACTATCAGTTGAACTCTACAAATGCAACGCAGATACACATCAACCTGCCAATTCCAGAAATAGAAGGTTTCAAGCAAGGGTAACAAATTCATATAAACCCATATTCATAACCCAAGTTTATAACTGAAACATAATCACAAACTAACACATTCTACCAACAGGCCTGAACCGAGAACACCTATTAAACAACTGGAGGCTAAACCACACGAGACACTAGAACAAGCCATGTTCAAGAACAGAAAAAAGATACAAGATATTCTGCAAATGGATCCACAAACAAAGGTAAGATCCTAACTTCCCCCATACATCTGCACCTAGCGGAAATATTTAACCTTGAATCCAATTGCAAAAAAAAAAAAAAAAAAAACGATACCAACAGTTAATTAAAACCTAAGTTATCAATTTAACTGAAGGGCTCAATGCTAAATCCACTAATCCAAGTATGAGGGTACCCTAATAGAACCTAATTTATTGTAAATATTGAAATTTTTAACAAAAATCTTAGAACCTCTTTTCTTCTTGGACCCTAGCTAATGTCTATTAAAATTTGAAAAGGATCAATTATTTATTTTAACATCTATTCCAGCAAATGATTAGAAGTTATTTTAATTCTCCAACAGAAAATATCACATGAGTACTGCTTTTCTTATGTATGAATCACAAACAATGATAAAAGGCAAATGTGTAAAAATCTAAATTGTGCATTATTTAGAAAACATAAGAAGTATATGTGATTGTTATTAACCTGAAACATAGACTAATGCAGAAAGTGAATCTCAATGCTCATTGGATAACATATATAAATACTATACAGGACATGTTCACCATCAGTGCCACAATCATGAGCATCCACCTTGACAAAAAGTGGCATTACAACTCTTGTGACGCATGTAAGAAAAAGATAGATGAAACATTCTACTGTACCAATTGCGAGGTGGTGGTCAAATACCCAAAAACAAGGTAAATAACTTTCTCACGCTATATCACAAGACAATGAAAAACTACTAGATTTATAACCCAGTAAGTTGCAGGTATCTTTTGACGGTTGATATAGATGATGGAACTGCATGTATCCCAATGGCATTGTTCGATAAGGAGGCTGAAATAGTCGTCGGAAGTCCGATACACAAACTTCTTGAACTACAGAAAAATGTATGACAATTGCAAAAACACAAGTATAAATAAGCTCTTACGAAAAAATACAAAGACTAACAAATACAAACAACAATACATTGTAGGACAATGGCAAAGATAACGTGTTAGATCGCCTACAACATTGTGTTGGGAAACAATTTGCATTTAAGGTGAAGCAGAGTACAAGAAGTGAAACAACAGAGCTCATCTGCCAAAAGACGTTCCACATAGATTACCAATTAGAAAAGTCTTACAAAGAACTACAAGGTGCAGAAGTGGTGGGTATACATAAACACAATACAACTTAGACTTTCTTAACTAATTACATAATCAAACCTATATAACAAAATGTCCTAATTGCAGGAACAAAATGTAGCAAAAAAGCAACTCATGGATAAAGCCTCAGACACTATTCAAGTAGAAACATCACTCTTGGATAATGCCACAGGATCGAAGCCTGAAGTGGAAAGTGACCTGCTAGAAAAAAGGCTACTCCTGGATAAAGCCTCAGACACAACTACTGGAGTAGAAACACCACTCTTGGATAACGCCACAGGAACGAACACTGAAGTGGCAAGGCACCTGCTGGATAACGCCTCAAAAAAGGACACTAGAGTGGAAAGGACTGCAAGGAAGAGAAACAGAAATGAAATGTAAGTACAATGTTCAACAACAAAATAAACAGAATATAAACAACAAAAACACAAAATGAAACAACTGTACGTACTAATCGATATCTTTATTGCAGGGAGACAGACAAAGAAACAACTACAACCGTCAACCGTGAAAACTAAAACAAGCATGGGTAAACGAAGACACAACCATGCCAAGTGGAGACACGGCCACATTAAGTTATGCACCAAATAAGAGGAATACCCTCAATAATTCCAACAAATACAATAATAGTTTACTTTATCATGTTTAAGATACAATTTAGAATTCGAGTAAAGATTCGACCAAAATTCAAAAGACAATTGTACGTCTCCAGGGAATTTCACTTTATAGACAAGTTTTACATTTTCGTTTATTAACCATCGTCCAATATATAACTCATTGTACATAATAAGAGTTATTGAGTACATTATAATTTTTAGTCAACTCATCACACCAACAACATTAGAAATATTCAATGAAAACACCATTTGAAACCTACTAACAGTAGAAACCCGGGGCATCGCCCGGGCTACACACTAGTTAATATATTAAAAGGCGTTTTAAAGAACGTATACGTGTCACGTAGACCTCTCCTTATTACGCCACGTCACCACTAATTAGCATCATAACATGTCATTACAACCAAAAAACATCTAACAAGGATCGAACACCAAACCTCTTTGTTAAAAGTTGCCCTTCTTACCATCTTAACCAACTACAACTTATGTAATATCTTTCCATATAAGCATATATATTCTTTTTACAATAAACAATACATTGAATAAAAGTGAATGCAAAAAAATGAATGATTACTTAATTCATAAATGTACAATTATTACTTTGTTTATATTTTTGGATGTGGGGTTTAATCGGGGAGGTTGTTGATCGGCCAATAATCTTATGTTACCACAGTAATTTGATGATGACACCATCTCTACGTGCACATATTTTTAAAAAAACCCGAATAAAAGTCAAAACCCGGGGCAACGCCCGGGTTATATACTAGTTATTATTTAATATTTGATCAATTTTCTTAACTTTCATGTCAAATTTCCATTTCTGAAACTAATAAAGCTGTTTTTTTTGTCTCTTAATCACTATGATACATTTGATTGCTCAATTGATCTTGCACGTTCCCAATATACGTTTAACGTTAATCTACAACCTTTTAAAAGTGAGAACCTTAGTTTAACTATTCATGTAATAGTATTATTCCTAAAAAGCCCTTCGTTTTATGCCCATTAACATATTTGCCCTTTCTAAACTGTCCACACGTGTCTTCCTCTCTCTCTCACATGACTGCCTTCCTCTTTCTCACCCATGACCTACTTCTGTGTTACTTACTCTCTCCCTTGCTTCTCCTTCACCTCCATACTCTGCTCTCAAAATCCGCCCTCTTTTTCATCCTCTCTTTGTTTTGCTATTGTCATCTAGGGTCTGTTATCGGGTTTGCCTTTCTTTCTCCCTCGCTTCTCATTCACCTCCAACCTTTTCTCTGCAGATTTGTTGTCCTTGGAGGCGTGGCCTTCTTTTTCGTTGTCGACATCTTCTGTTTTTGCTCGGTGGAAACCTACCGGAGATGTGGACCCAATGCATCGGGTCGCGTGCGTTGCGTTAGGAGTCTCCCAGAAATCATATCTCGGGAGCGTGCCTGGGAGATTTCCTACTGTTTTTGGGGAACTTTTTTTTCCCGGGAATCGGTTTGGTATCTGGGCCTTGGTGCGTTTCTCTTCCGTCCTTTCTTGTGATTTACTTTTTATTTATCATCTGCAATTGTGGTTTACCCTGGGTTCGTTTATTGCTTAAACATGTTTTCTTGTTTCTTTTGTCTTAACATTGGCCCAAATTGTTCCAGATCTCTATGAATACGATGCCATTTTTTTCTTTCCAATTGCCTGAGTTCATTAGCGTTTTCCAGATCTATTTGCTTTAGTTACTAATTTTATTACATCTTCTTGCTGATCTTGTATGTGGAAGGATGATTTCTTGGCCAACACCAAATTGTAGTTAAGTGCTTGATTAAGTGGTCTGGATTTTGTTAGATTTACATTTTGTTCCTTCCTGATTTTAGGTTTATGGTCATTTTCATTTATGTTCCTAATTTTAGGTTTATGGTCATTTAGGTTTAATAGCGAGTTCATTCTGCTATTTCTAATCTGTTAGTTTTAGGTTTATGGTCATTTAGATGCTTGGTTTCGATTTAAAATGGTCGTCATCTAAATGCTCGATTTCAGTTTTTGTGGCATCTAAATGCTCAGATTCAGTTTTTAGATGACCCCGAGCATTTAGGTGGCGTCTAAAACTGAAATGCTCGGTGTCATCTAGATGCTCGATTTCAGTTTTCCCCTATTTTTGTGGAGCCTATTCTTTTAAGTCAAACTGATTAGTCATTTAAATGCCCGGTTACAGTTTAAAATGAATGTCGCCCTTTACATGGTTGGTTCAAACTAAAATGCTCGGTGTCATCTAAATGCTCTGCTATTCCTGGTTTTGTTAGATTTACATTTTTGTTCCTGATTTTAAGTTTATGGTCATCTAGGTTTATACTTAGTTCATTATGCTATTTCTATGCTCGTGGTTTTAGGTTTATGGTCATTCAGAAGTTTGATCTCGATTTCAGATGCTCGTCATCTAAATGCTCGGTTTTAGTTTTTGTGGCATCTAAATGCTCGGTTACAGTTTTTTTTCCTTTTATGGTGGAGCCTATTCTTTTACGTCAAACTTGTTGGTCATTTAAATGCTCGGTTACAGTTTAAAATGAATGTTTCCCTTTACATGGTTGCCTTTTATTTATTGATCCGTTTTTTGTGGAGCCTTTTTTTTATTTAAACTACTTGCACCCACCCCTGTTCTCATTGAGTGTACGCCTAATATAGCTCGAGGAAATGTCCGTTTTTAACCCCGTCCTCAATCTTCTCAGGCTAGATGCTCGGTTTTAGCTTGAGGCAATTGGTCATTTATTTAAATGCTCGGTTTCAATTTTTAATGCTGGGTTTTATTTGGAGTTCATGGTCATTTAAATGATTAGTGCAGGTAGTTGCAAGTAAGACACACGTTGATCTCCCTAAATACATAAATCCAGCGCTATTTTATATATACATGCAAAAACAACTACAAATTGTCTGTTCTGGTAATATAATTTTATATATCAATGCAAAAACCAGTTGCAGATTAGCTGTTTTGGTAATATTAGAATGATATAATTTGAGACAGTGTTCAGTTCAAAATCCAGTTTGCTCTGCTATTTTTATGCTTGTGGTTCTAGGTTTATAGCCATTTTAGTGTTTGGTTTCAGTTTCAGATGTTTGGTTTACATTTGAGATGCACGGTTGTTAAAAATGCTTGTTTCAACTTAAAATAAAAATGTCCTCCTTTAAATGCTCGGTTTTGTTTATTTGTTCACTTTTTGTGGGGCCTGTTCTTTTAGTTCATGTTGTTTGCCCATTTAGATGCTCGGTTACAGTTTAAAATAAATGTCGCACTTGCCATGCTCGGTTTAATTTATTGACCCCCCTTTTTTGAGCCTGCTTAGCTTGCAAATTCCGCTCGGGTTTAATTTATTTTATTTCGGTATTCTTTAAACACTACCTTGAGAAATGTTCAGTTTCAATCCCGTGCTCAATCTTTTCAGACTAAATGCTTGGTTTCAGTTTGAGGTAATAGGTCATTAAAATGCCCGGCTTCGGTTTGAGGTAATTGGTGTGAATGTTACATAAATAAGTGCCGCCCTGCAAGTGCTTGACTTTAATTTGTTGTTTTATCTTTCTTGGAACCTCACTCTGTCATTTATTTTTGTGTGTAGATTTTTCTTTGGTCATGGAGGGTATTGGGGGCGGTATGGGGGCTATTTTGGAGGCCTAAACTGATGACCCTTACCCTGTTTGTTACGCTGTTTGCAGGCCACACACTGTTCCCACCTTTTTCCCTGAAAAGACATGCTTTTAAATAGCAAAATAGTACTTCCTCATTCCTTTTGACCTTTTTCCCCCTCCTGCACTTGTATATGCTCAGTCCCAAATTTTTTTACCCTTTAGTTGTTGTACTTTTTTTAACCTCCCACCTGCAGTTTTTATTTTTCCTTTTACTCTTTGGGTGTAGCCTACTTCTGTGTGGCTGCTGTCATGTGTGTATATATATGTGGCCTCTTTTTCTCTTGGTTCATTAGGTTTCTGCCCTGTTTTGTTTTCTTACCCTTTTTCCCCATTTATAACTCACACCAGTAAGGTACTCCCTGCTCTTGCTTTTTAGCTTGGCCACATTAGTTGGATGTTTGTGAGATTGGATAATACTTTTCATATGATGATATTGAAGGAAATAATGCCCTTGGTCCAAGTATGCATTCAATGTTAAGTCTAATAAATGCGGTTCAGTATTAATTAACAAGTTAATAATTCAGTGAGATCAAGTGAGCTGAATGCCTAGCTAGAGGCCGCTTCAGTTCAAGTGGAATTAATGATATTAATCCACAGCTTACTCTTGACTGAACCCGTAGGGTCACACAAATAGTACGTAAACGGATCAAGTATTTAATGGCATTAAATACTCCATCTATGGATATTCGGAATCGACGGATCTTAGTTTCAGTGGGAGCTGAGATCGTCACAGGCAAGAAATGAATACTCCGGAAACGATGATATTGCCGGAAACGGAAATATGGATCGTATCGGAAATATAAATATTATCCAAGTCGTAGATGTTGCCGGAAACGGAAACATGGTACGTATCGGAAAATATTATCGGAAATGGAAATATTGCCGGAATCGGAAATATTGCCGGAAACGGAAATATTGTCAGAATCGGAAATATTATCGGAATCGGAAAATAATTCCGGAAACGGAAATATTAAATATTTGTTCGAAACGGAAATTGATTCCGGAATCGGAAATATTGAATATTGTTCGTATCGGAAATGAATTCCGGAATCGGGAAATTAATCGGAAGCGTATAGTACGAATTAGCATCGGACGAGGCCTGCCAGACGAAGGCCCAGCACGAAGCCGGGCCATCGCCCAGCAAGCCAGCGCGCCACAAACGCACCAGCCAAGGCTGCGCCAGGCCCACCGCAAGGCAGGCCCAGCGCGCGCCAAGGCTGCGGCAGCGTGTGGGCTTGCGGTAGTGGGCTGCGCGCGCGCGCGCGCATGGCGCCCCTCGTGGGCTGCTGTGCGTGTGTGTGTGTTTGTGTGCTACTCGAATCCTAAAGCCACCGGGATTTGTCATATGATTAAATCTAATCCTAAAAGATTTAGTTTATTTAATTAGAGTCCTAGTAGGATTATAATTAAATAAATTAGTATCCTAATAGGATTCCAAATCCTTTTCCATAACTCTATAAATAGGTGCCTAGGGTCACATATTTACATCGAGATTCAAGTATTCAAAGTGAGTTTTTGAGAGCAAAATTCAATTACACAATTGCCTATAAAGTGCCGAAAATAATAGTACCTTAAGGGCGATTCTAGTTGGTCAATCTTAAGGCGGATCCGGACGTGCTGTGGACTATCTACGGAGGGACGACACTTGGAGTGAAGGAAATAATGCCCTTGGTCCAAGTATGCATTCTATGTTAAGTCTAATAAATGCGGTTCAGTATTAATTAACAAGTTAATAATTCAGTGAGATCAAGTGAGCTGAATGCCTAGCTTGTAACACCCCGACAATTCTCTCTTTTCTAAAATAATCTTTTAATATAAAACGTAGAGGATTATCAAGGCATTATCGCCCGTGTGAAAACGTAACGGCTTATTCAGAATTTTGCAGCGGAAAACATAAAACTAACTTTAGGTTTATAAATAATCTATTACAGATTTAGTCCCCAAAAATCATCCAACGAAAATAAGGAAATATAAATAGTACGACAAGTTTAAAGTCCCAATTAACAAACCCAAGTTAACTTAGCAAATCAAAACTAAATACAAGCTCTCTATTCCCGATCCCAATGATGCAACATCTTCAAACCTGCAGATGGATACTGCTTATTGATCCTTAGAGACTGCTCACCAAAGATTGGGTCATCACAGGATCAATAAGGCATAGCCATGATCAACATGCACAAGCAAAAGCACGTAATTACCACAGTTTTATTGTCCCTTCTAGACTGTAGCCCATAAATATGAGCAGCTCTCCCGTACACTATGTCTAAGGATGTAAAAGTTTCACCACCTAATCCCAGTTGAATTTCATCAGTCAGCCCTTGCTCAAACCTTTGAGCCTTTAGCTCCTCAGTAGCTACCACCTCAGGTGCAAACCTCGACAAGGCTATAAACTTACTGTAGTATTCAGCAATGGTCATATTCCCCATCCTAAGGTTGATAAATTCCTGGGCTTTCTGCTTCCTCATAAAAGGAGGATAAAACTTCCCCCTCAAAGCAACAATAAAAGAATCCCAATTGAATCCCTCAGCAGCGCTTAGTCTAGTCCCATTTTCCTTCCACCAAAGGTCGGCCTCATCTTTCAGATAAAGGACAGCTTGACTTACTCTCATACTCACAGGGCAACTCACAGCCTCAAATAGTTTCTCAAACTCCCTAATCCAGTTTTCCAGGAAGGTTGGGTCTGCTTGCCCATTGAAATACGGTGGCTTAACCTTAGAAAGTCTTTCAAACATTTCCCCTGCAGAATCGGGGCGCTCAGTTCTCTCATGGGTTAGCTTTTCCGCCAAGAGGCGAATCGCAGCAGCTAGATCATTGTTGTTGGCCATTCTAGAACGCGACCTGCAATTAGTATACTCTACTTTAGGTTTGAAACATCACCTATACGTTATCCCATACAATTTAATACTTGAATTGGCCATAAAGATCGCCTCAACCAACAATGTTCACATTAATACACAACATTTACGAAGGCACGACAATCGTTTACAAATGTGCAACGATCGTCTACAAGATGCAATAATCATTAAAAAAAAATACTCATCCTCAATAGTTCACGAAAGACATTCACACTGCACGTAAGGCATAACATTTTGAATTATATTGGTCATGAGGGTCTAGATTGGCCCTCACTTCCTTTATGTACTCATCATTTAATATTATTGTGGCAATTAAATTGATCCACAATTCACATTGAGTATGCAAACAATTAATCCATGACGTACTACCTAGAGGTTGGAGTATTATGGAATCCTCAAAATAGAATAAAGAACACTTCCTTGAAAACTTTAACTTTTATTGTTAACTCCATAGAGGTTTATTACATCCTCGAAAATAATAAAGAACATTTCAAACTTCAATAAACTTAAACCTTAAACAGTTGTAGCTTTGCTACTTATCTTTAAAACATAAAAGAGCTAATTAACTATTTATGACTTCAAAATATTTGTGGCCTCTTGCCTATCCATTGCTCCTGAGACTTGCGGAGTGAAATTTAGATCTCAAGATCATCGAACTCTTCTTCAGGGTCTTCATCGGGGTCTTCCTCAGGGTTTGCATCTTCACCCATGTCTTCATTTTGATTAGGCTCACTTGCCATCTCCTGTTCACTTTCGAGCTCTGCATTCGAATCACTAGAGATCTCAATGGTTGGCTCATGAGCCGCTGAGTTAGGATTCTCTGCCTCAACACCTACATTCTCATTCTCCACAGCTACATCATTTTCCTCTAGGTTATTATTTACACTAATTCCCATAGGTTCTTCTGTAACTGAATCCCCAACATGACTCCCTACGATTTTACCGTCTCTAAACCCACTTTCTGCTGCTTCAATAATGGTGGTCAGAATTTCTGAATCATATTTCCATCTACCATCCCAAGTTCCATACTTAACCAAGTTTGGAGTTCCATTATCAGAATGCATGTCTTTAAACTTTTCCTTGAGTTCTAGGTATGGAAATTTGTTAGGTAAGCAATTAATGATAGTGGCTGCTATGATATCCTTTCTCATTAAGATAGGTTGCCCTTGAACCTTAGCATAATATTCACATCCAAACACAATTTTCTTCACATAAATATCTGGGGTTTCTATATCAAGTTTCTCGAAGGATCCTATATTGGTATACTTGGAAAGAAACATTTTATTCCTGAAATAAACAATTCAAGGTCTCACTAACGATTTTCCAGCCAAAACATAAACAAGGTTCAGTAATCGATAAGTTTGGTGGAATCAAACAATTCTTTATGCACTTGTAAATGTAACACTTAAACAATTAGCACATGCACATACATAACAATCAATTTCTTATCATTGACTAGCTACTAATATACATATAATTCTATCTTATATGCCCTTCTTATACTACCCATCTCTCATAAACTAAAGCATTAGAATCATTTATATAACGAAATAAAAGAACGAAAATATAATAAAATTATAACGTAGCGAATAAATTCGAGAATAAAGTTATTAATTCAAAAAGATTTATATTTCCTAATTAACGAATTCTAACTCTTGAAACAACTTAAAAAAAAATTGAACTCCTTTTTAAAAAAAAATGTATTTATATTATTTTTATTTATTTGTTTGAATAATAAATAATAAAAAAAATAAAAATGTCCAAAGTATCACTTTAACTTGGAAAAATAATTTGATTTCGAACGTAAATAAGGAATATCGTATACTTTCAAACAAGGTAAAATGAAATCGGCCCCCCAAAAAAAAGTACCAATTTTTGAACACTATAATACGTAGAATCTCGATTTTTAAGAAATTTATTTTAAATAACTAGATAGTTAGGCGCCTAAAAATTTTTTTTTAAAGTAAAACCTTAGCTTCTAGATACCACTTTGTAACACCCCGACAATTCTCTCTTTTCTAAAATAATCTTTTAATATAAAACGTAGAGGATTATCAAGGCATTATCGCCCGTGTGAAAACGTAACGGCTTATTCAGAATTTTACAGCGGAAAACATAAAACTAACTTTAGGTTTATAAATAATCTATTACAGATTTAGTCCCCAAAAATCATCCAACGAAAATAAGGAAATATAAATAGTACGACAAGTTTAAAGTCCCAATTAACAAACCCAAGTTAACTTAGCAAATCAAAACTAAATACAAGCTCTCTATTCCCGATCCCAATGATGCAACATCTTCAAACCTGCAGATGGATACTGCTTATTGATCCTTAGAGACTGCTCACCAAAGATTGGGTCATCACAGGATCAATAAGGCATAGCCATGATCAACATGCACAAGCAAAAGCACGTAATCAGCAAAGCTGAGTACTACATACTAAATCAATAATAATCCTAACATGATTCTATTAAACGAACAATCCTAACATGGTACTAAATAAAACATAAGCAAGGATAATCAAGATATATTGACTTGAAAACTATATTTGACTGAACTAGACCTTTGTATCATTAACATTATTTTAATTGAAATAGTCAATGGACTGAGTTGTCTACTAGAAACTTCTTCTTCTTCACTAAGGAAGACGAGGTACGGGCGCGACTCCGTAAACCCCAATGACCTGCGATATCGAGGGACTTTTGAATAAAATAGAACCGGTGATCAATCCGGCCCCAGAAAAAGCCATAGGCGACCCATGACCCCAACTCCTGATTGTCCGACACTTTAGACGTGCACAGTCTAAAGCTATTGCTACTCATGTTCACTTTACATGACTTAACTTTTAATACTTGGTTATGACTCATCAAACATAAATATTATATTCAACAAGTAAACACAACTTCTTTTATCTTTGAATTAAGCAAGTGATCACAGAGATGTCACACAAGACTTATTCCAATTAATTCAACCTTTCCTTTAATACTGATCAACCCCTCTATATGGGTATAAGGTTTCAACTTACTAAACAAGGTCCTCGGCCCTTATAAAGTAGTGAAAAGCTAAAAGGGAACAATAAACAATCGATCTGAATCAATATATATAAATAATAATCTAATGTTCCCAACCAACATGTTCGCATCAATCATCTATACCAACATGCTATAATTCTCATAACGAAATATATATGCTTAACATGTCCACCCAACAATATTAAACATGCACTTTCAACATAACCTAGTTCATCAACAATTTCAACATAACCAAGTTCCTTAATCATTTCGACATAACGAAGTTCATGAATCATTTCAATATGGTTTCAACAAATCACACTCATTCCAAGCACACAGGTATGTACGTACCTTGTGTAAACAAACTGATAGGCCACTTTAACGAATTCAAAAGTCGCCTACAAAGAATTCTCCGCCTAAAAACAACCAATAAAATTCCCCAATCAATATCCAACAATTTACAGCAATACTAAAGTACTCCAATACACCCTAAACATATTTTGAACCATCCCCAATATCGAAACTTAACTAAATAACCTCCAAGCATAATAACTATTAAACTAATGATCCCAAATCGTTCTAAACTCCAATAAAACATCCCTTTTAAAATTTCCAGCAATATGAAATAATTTCAAACGTCCACAAAACATACTCAACGTTTTTAAAATCATAAAAATAATAGCTTTAATAACTTATAATCATTCTACCATGATTTTAGAACATTAAAACCTTAAAAATCCACGCTTTAATAAATAAAATCATGATTTCATTTCAATTACCCAATCTGAAAATTAAATTTTATATTTAAACATAGTATATAATCTGAAAATATAATTTAATCATAATAGATTATAATCTATATTCAAGGAGCATGAATTAAATTAATAAAAATTCATTAAAACCCTAACTTAAACGTAGTTAACAAATCTGAAAATAATTAAATTAATTTCAACAACATATAATCTGAAATTTCATAACTTAATCATAAAAATCATAAATTTAATTCAAGAAACATAAATTAAATTAATAAACATAATTAAAATAATTAGTTACTTAGGGTTTAAGAAATAACCAAAAAGGAGAGAGAAGGGTGGCTGGCCGGCGGTAGGGACGACGACAGCACAGTCGGCGGCGGACGGGGCACGGTTGGCTGGTGGTAGCGGCAGCGTGTACTGGTAGTGGTGGCGTGAATGGAGAACCCTCAAAAGAGGAGCGAGTTCTTGTGCGCAAGGGAGAGGGGTCCTCAGCCGGTGAGTTGGGCGGCGCGACGGCAGGGCACGTCGGCGCGGTAGTCAGATGCGGTCGGCGGTGGTCGAGCGGTGGAGGAGGTTGGTTGTGCGAAGGGGCAAGAAGAAGGGTTGTAGGTTCACGTGAAAGAGAGGAAAGAACGTGAAGAGGAAGGAGGGAGTTGCGACAGTGAGGGTTGTGTGGTTGGTGGCTGCGCAGCACGCAGGTGGTCAGCCGCGGTTGTGGAGGGCGGTCAGTGGTGGCTGAGCAGCAGATTGGAGGCAGCGTGAGGGAGAAGGGGAGAGATCAGTTTTGGGTTTTCACGTGAGTTTGCAAGGGGAAGGGTTTTGCTTGAGTTTTACGTGAAATAGAAGAAGGGAGGAAGGAAGGAGTTTTGGGCTTATTATGATGGGCTTCACCAGATTGGGCTAGCATTAGGATTGAGTTGTTTGAATTCAAAAAAAAGAAATGGTTATGATTGTTTTTCCAAATTCAATCGAACGTGTTTTCGTAATTCAAATTCTTTTCAACGTAAAATTCTAAAATTATTCTTGATTGCACAATTGCTAAAATATTTAGAATATCTTTAAATAAATTAAATATACATTAAATATATAAACATAATAAAGTTCAAAATCGTTAAATATTTAGAACGTACTTAAAATAAAATAAATATGCGTTAATTATATATTTATTACTTAAAATTCATAAATTCTATTTAAATATAAATAATATACGTTAAAATATATTAATAAAATTTATAAATTTACGGGGGATTACAATCTACCCCTCTTAAAAGAAGTTTCGTCCCGAAACTTGACACAAAATTTCCCACATTTTCCCCAAAAGCTTTTAACTTATTCTTACTAGAGAAGTACTTGTGCCACCTATATGCACTCTTTTGCCAACTCAAAGCTATTTGTGTTACTCATGAACACCTTTTCTTATGCGGAGAATCTATTTGCTTTGCATAAACTTGTAAAATTTGCTAAAATGAGCATAAAAATGCATAAAAATGACATAAAATAGGTAAAAGCGCGAATTTCTATCGCAAGTATGGGTATAAGGTTTCAACTTACTAAACAAGGTCCTCGGCCCTTATAAAGTAGTGAAAAGCTAAAAGGGAACAATAAACAATCGATCTGAATCAATATATATAAATAATAATCTAATGTTCCCAACCAACATGTTCGCATCAATCATCTATACCAACATGCTATAATTCTCATAACGAAATATATATGCTTAACATGTCCACCCAACAATATTAAACATGCACTTTCAACATAACCTAGTTCATCAACAATTTCAACATAACCAAGTTCCTTAATCATTTCGACATAACGAAGTTCATGAATCATTTCAATATGGTTTCAACAAATCACACTCATTCCAAGCACACAGGTATGTACGTACCTTGTGTAAACAAACTGATAGGCCACTTTAACGAATTCAAAAGTCGCCTACAAAGAATTCTCCGCCTAAAAACAACCAATAAAATTCCCCAATCAATATCCAACAATTTACAGCAATACTAAAGTACTCCAATACACCCTAAACATATTTTGAACCATCCCCAATATCGAAACTTAACTAAATAACCTCCAAGCATAATAACTATTAAACTAATGATCCCAAATCGTTCTAAACTCCAATAAAACATCCCTTTTAAAATTTCCAGCAATATGAAATAATTTCAAACGTCCACAAAACATACTCAACGTTTTTAAAATCATAAAAATAATAGCTTTAATAACTTATAATCATTCTACCATGATTTTAGAACATTAAAACCTTAAAAATCCACGCTTTAATAAATAAAATCATGATTTCATTTCAATTACCCAATCTGAAAATTAAATTTTATATTTAAACATAGTATATAATCTGAAAATATAATTTAATCATAATAGATTATAATCTATATTCAAGGAGCATGAATTAAATTAATAAAAATTCATTAAAACCCTAACTTAAACGTAGTTAACAAATCTGAAAATAATTAAATTAATTTCAACAACATATAATCTGAAATTTCATAACTTAATCATAAAAATCATAAATTTAATTCAAGAAACATAAATTAAATTAATAAACATAATTAAAATAATTAGTTACTTAGGGTTTAAGAAATAACCAAAAAGGAGAGAGAAGGGTGGCTGGCCGGCGGTAGGGACGACGACAGCACAGTCGGCGGCGGACGGGGCACGGTTGGCTGGTGGTAGCGGCAGCGTGTACTGGTAGTGGTGGCGTGAATGGAGAACCCTCAAAAGAGGAGCGAGTTCTTGTGCGCAAGGGAGAGGGGTCCTCAGCCGGTGAGTTGGGCGGCGCGACGGCAGGGCACGTCGGCGCGGTAGTCAGATGCGGTCGGCGGTGGTCGAGCGGTGGAGGAGGTTGGTTGTGCGAAGGGGCAAGAAGAAGGGTTGTAGGTTCACGTGAAAGAGAGGAAAGAACGTGAAGAGGAAGGAGGGAGTTGCGACAGTGAGGGTTGTGTGGTTGGTGGCTGCGCAGCACGCAGGTGGTCAGCCGCGGTTGTGGAGGGCGGTCAGTGGTGGCTGAGCAGCAGATTGGAGGCAGCGTGAGGGAGAAGGGGAGAGATCAGTTTTGGGTTTTCACGTGAGTTTGCAAGGGGAAGGGTTTTGCTTGAGTTTTACGTGAAATAGAAGAAGGGAGGAAGGAAGGAGTTTTGGGCTTATTATGATGGGCTTCACCAGATTGGGCTAGCATTAGGATTGAGTTGTTTGAATTCAAAAAAAAGAAATGGTTATGATTGTTTTTCCAAATTCAATCGAACGTGTTTTCGTAATTCAAATTCTTTTCAACGTAAAATTCTAAAATTATTCTTGATTGCACAATTGCTAAAATATTTAGAATATCTTTAAATAAATTAAATATACATTAAATATATAAACATAATAAAGTTCAAAATCGTTAAATATTTAGAACGTACTTAAAATAAAATAAATATGCGTTAATTATATATTTATTACTTAAAATTCATAAATTCTATTTAAATATAAATAATATACGTTAAAATATATTAATAAAATTTATAAATTTACGGGGGATTACATAGCTAGAGGCCGCTTCAGTTCAAGTGGAATTAATGATATTAATCCACAGCTTACTCTTGACTGAACCTGTAGGGTCACACAAATAGTACGTAAACGGATCAAGTATTTAATGGCATTAAATACTCCATCTATGAATATTCGGAACCGACGGATCTTGGTTTCAGTGGGAGCTAAGATCGTCACAGGCAAGAAATGAATACTCCGGAAACGATGATATTGCCGGAAACGGAAATATGGATCGTATCGGAAATATGAATATTATCCAAGTCGTAGATGTTGCCGGAAACGGAAACATGGTACGTATCGGAAAATATTATTGGAAATGGAAATATTACCAGAATCGGAAATATTGCCGGAAACGGAAATATTGTCAGAATCGGAAATATTACCGGAATCGGAAAATAATTCCGGAAACGGAAATATTAAATATTTGTTCGAAACGGAAATTAATTCCGGAATCGGAAATATTAAATATTGTTCGTAATCGGAAATAGATTCCGGAAATGGAAATTTAATCGGAAGCGTATCGTACGAATTAGCATCGGACGAGGCTTGCCGGACGAAGGCCCAGCACGAAGCCGGGGCCATCGCCCAGCAAGCATGCGCGCCACAAGCCCAGCCAAGGCAGCGCCCAGGCCTACCGCAAGGCAGGCCCAGCGCGCGCCAAGGGCCACGGATGCGTGGGCCGTGCTGCGTGGGCTGCTGCTCGCACGCGCATGGGCAGCCCTTGTGGCTGCCGTGTGTGTGTGAGTTTGTGCACATGCGTGATTCCTGAATCTGCAAGAGTCAGTGTATGATTAAATTTCTATTCCTAATTGGATAAATTAATTAAATAGAATTCATGTAGGATTCTAATTTCAATTAATTCGTATCCTACTAGGATTACGATTCCTTTTCCATAACTCTATAAATAAAGGCCTAGGGGTCATAATTTATAAAAAAAAAAGTTTCAAAGTATTCAAAAGTGAGTTTTTTGAGAGAAAATTAAAACACATCTTGCTCATAAAGTGCCGAAATTTTCTAGTACCTTAAGGGCGATTCTAGTTGGTCAATCTTAAGGCGGATCCGGACGTGCTGTGGACTATCTACGGAGGGACGACACTTGGAGTCCTAAAAGACTTGTTCTTGTTCGGTTCGGGCGCAGCTAGGGAGGGCACGCAACAAAGAGTATGCATCTAAATTATGCTATATGATTATGTGTAAATAATATGTTGTCCTGGGTTAATGGTTGTTTCCGCATGATCTATGTAATGTCATATGTATCATAACCTAACAGTGGTATCACGAGCCCCTTATTATTTTCATAATCTAAATTGCATGAACATGGTTAAATATTACAAATTTGCAAGAATTAAAAGGGGTGATTAATTTTCGTAATTGTTAATTAATTGCAAATTGCGTTTATTTAATTATACGTACGCAGTTTTTCGGCAGTTTCTTCGTTACTCATCCGAATTGAGTGATTTTTGTGTCAATTCCACATGTAAAAGGCATTCTAAAATTTTGACAAAATTAGTATTTTTCTGCCGAACCCAGAATTCTCAAATTCGAAGCCTAACTATGACTTTTCGAAGGTTTTAGTTTTTCGAATGCAAAATTTCGTAAATTTAAGATGTTAAATTAAATATTTGCGATTCTTGTTGATAAATCTTGAATTTTTGATTGACCTACTGCATATGTTTAACAAGTTTGAATGCCTAGTCTTGTTAATTATGCAATCTAATTTGTAATTATGATTAATTTGTTGAAAATTAGAATAATTTAGAATTAATTTGATTTTCATAATTAATTGTAATTTAATTAGAAACCTATGATTAAAAACCACCATAAAAATTGTAAATTTACGATAAATTTTAAATTTTTATGACCTAGACTTGAATCCATATCAATCGGAAATCAATTGGATAATAAATTTTCGATTTTTCGCCCTAAAATTATGAAATTAATAATATTTATTAATTTGTCATTAATTTTAAATATAAATTTTAAATTTTTATGCGATTCGTTCAAATAACTTGCACGCACGAAGCAATGGACGCTTCGTGTTACCCTTAAGGGGTGTTGTATAATGCGGGCATGCGACGACGAGCAAGGGAGCTCGTCGCCCGTGCGGCACGAATGCAATGAGCAAGGGCGTAGTGCACGAGCACAAGGCAGCAGCCCTGCCTTGTGTCGTGTGCCACGAGCAATGAACGAATGGGCATGGGCGAGGGGCGAGCCAAGGCAGTCGCGTGTGGGCAGCAAGCGAGCTGCGCCACAACGCGCGCTGCCTCGCACAAGTGCGCGCAGCCTCGCGCGCAGCGAGCGCAAGCTCGCGTGCCACGAGCGCTGCGCCCAGCACTACTCGCGCGCACAGCGCGCGATGTCGCTCGCCCAGCGAGCGATGTCGCGCCCCAGCGAGCGATGGCTCGCGCGCACAGCGCGCGATGTCGCCCGCCCAGCGAGCGATGTCGCGCCCCAGCGAGCGATGGCTCGCGCGCACAGCGAGCGAGCCAGCGCGCCCAGCGAGCGATCTCGCGCGCGCGCACTGCGAGCGATAGCTCGCGTGCGATGGGGCGCTGTGCGGAGGCTTGCGATAGGACAGCAGCAGCTATGCGACGAGCGCATGGGCTGCGCGCACATGGCCAGCAATGGCTGTGTGCGTACGGCCCATGGGCGTGCAACGCGTAGGGTGTTTGCGTTACGATTAGATCGTTTTGAATGTTAAATTTGAAAATTTCAGTTCACGTAATTTTAATTAATTTTAAAGTTAATAATTTGAATTAATTTCTTGGATTTTAATTTTGAATATTATAATTATAATAAATGGTATTTATTCTAATTATTTTACTAAAATTAAAATCATGAATTAATTTAAATACGACTGAAATTAAATTAAATTTTTGGATTCAATTATAAATTGATATGAGCTTTAAATTTTAATTAAATTTGTATGTTTCCGGTTAGA
This sequence comes from Spinacia oleracea, assembly GCF_020520425.1. Taxonomy (NCBI): domain Eukaryota; kingdom Viridiplantae; phylum Streptophyta; class Magnoliopsida; order Caryophyllales; family Amaranthaceae; genus Spinacia; species Spinacia oleracea. The sequence goes on along the minus strand of NC_079489.1, from coordinate 38,378,931 downwards.
CTAGAAATACATTTTTATGTTTAAAATTGGTAAAGCATATGAATTTATTGGTTTAAGTGGGAGCGCTTTTTAGTCATAAACTCTTGATTAGGTCTACAAATCCTTAAGGTTAAAACAACTCGATTAGAATTAATAAGGACTGAATAATTGGTAGATTATTGGTGCCCTTGATTAATTGCTGCAAATGTTTACGTGATGCATAATGTGTTTTACTAACCAGCTATGTGGGCCATTCATGATAATGAATGGGTGAATGGTATATATTGTATATGTACTGTTTTGCAGGTTATGAAGTGACTAGTATGGCCCAAATAGGATAGAAAATATGGTCTGCGTACCATTAATTTGAATGTAATTGGTCTAAAGCACCAAAGTTATTTTTCAATTCAAATATGGTCTGCGTACCATCAAATAGTTGTAATTAGTTATAGCTTATCCTATTTGAAGAAAATGGTGCCTCCCACGGAGATTTTCAAGACGGACTTTGAAGTCAAAGCTTCAAGATGAAGTCGGGCCATACTAGATCACAAATATCTTATGCATGTTTTAAGTTATTTATTGTTTTAAATATGTCTTAAAATGCATGAGATCAAAAGCTTGATTATGTTGCATGATTAAGGATTTTAGTTCACTTAAAATCTAACCAACATAGTAAGAGCCTTAAGTTCCAAACTTAAAAAAATTGAGTTAAAAGGTGCCATGCCAAAATATACACTTGCTTGGATATCCTTTACATCAATCTAGTAATAGTTTTCGCTCAGCGAGGTGTTACTTATTGGTCCTAAAGGGGCAAGGTACACAAATAATTGTGAGTACATGTTAGTTTTGGTGAAACTCAACGATATAAGTAAGGAGTCCTTTTATGTCGTGGCAAATTCGATAGGTTTACCTAATAAGTTCTTAGACGTACCTATCAACCAAGAATAGTTTCTAGACTATTAGCAAAAGGCTTTTGCTTACCTAAGATGTTCTAGGATTAAGTCGACAAACTGTGCTTAGTTCTTCAATGATTTTAGGATCTTGGAATCATTTTATTCACACCTGCCGGAACACATAACTTGAATAAAATGCTTAATAAATATTGAATTATGCATGTATGCTAGAATTTAAGTTTATTAAGAGAAACTGTGAATGGTTATTTATTTGTTTATTCTTTTCAATTGTAGTTTTTAATATGGCAAACAACAATTCATTCAACATTCGATCAATTCTCGAAAAGGAGAAGTTGAACGGGAAAAACTTCCTTGACTGGCAAAGGAACTTGCAAATAGTTCTTATGCAGGAAGAAAAGGAGTATGTCCTAGATGAGGCGATGCCCGAAGCTCCTGGCGACGGGGTCACTCAGGCTGCCCTCAATCGTTGGATTGATGCCAACAAGGATGTGAAATGTCTAATGCTCGCCACCATGAGTACGGATCTGCAGAAAACGTTCATCAACTCAGATGCTTTCACAATCATCAGTGAGTTGAAGAACATGTTCCAAGATCTGGCTCGAGTCGAAAGATTCGAGACTCATAGGCAAATTCTTGAGACCAAGCTTAAGAAAGGCGAGCCCGTAAGTCCACATGTTCTCAAAATGATTGGACTCATTGAGAATATGAGTCGGCTGGATCAGCAATTTTCTCAGGAAATGGCTATAGACACCATCCTCCATTCTCTTCATAGCGGGTATGATCAGTTCAAACTGAACTACAGTATGAATAGTCTGGACAAAACGCTCACTGAGCTTCACGGTATGCTGAAGACCGCTGAAAAGACGCTCAAAAGTGATAAGCAGGATGTGCTTATGGTGCGTGGGGGCAAGTTCAAGAAATCTGGAAAGAAGAGGAATGCTAAGAAAGGTGGCAACAAGGCCAGCCCAACTAAGCAAACTGGCGCCAAATCTGCAAAGAGGAAGGTCAGTCAACCCACTTCTGAATCCGAATGCTTCTACTGCAAGAAGAAGGGGCATTGGAAGAGAGATTGCTTGAAGCTAAAGGAAGATCAGAAGAACGGAACAGTCGTTCCATCTTCAGGTATTTTCGTTATAGACTGTATACTTGCTAATTCAACTTCTTGGGTATTAGATACAGGTTGTGGCTCACACTTATGTTCCAATCCACAGGGACTAAGAAGAAGTAGAAAGTTAAGCAAGGGTGAAGTCGACCTACGAGTGGGAAATGGAGCACGGATTGCTGCATTAGCCGTAGGAACTTACTATTTGTCGTTGCCCTCCGGGCTAGTTTTGGAACTGGAAGAATGTTTCCATGTTCCAAGTCTTACTAAAAACATCATTTCAGTTTCTTGCTTAGATGCTAAGGGATTTTCCTTTATAATAAAAGACAATAGTTGTTCGTTTTATTTTAAAGAGATGTTTTATGGATCTGCTAGATTAGTCAATGGACTTTATTTATTAGATCACGACAAACAAGTATATAACATAAATACCAAAAAGGCCAAAAAGGATGATTCAGATCTCACCTATCTGTGGCATTGTCGATTAGGCCATATAAACTTGAAACGCTTAGAAAGACTTCAAAGGGAAGGAATTCTAGAACCATTTGACTTAGAGGATTATGGTAAATGCGAATCATGTTTACTTGGCAAAATGACAAAGCAACCTTTCTCTAAAGTTGGAGAAAGAGCAAATGAACTATTGGGTTTAATCCATACAGATGTATGTGGACCAATGAGTACAAATGCTAGAGGTGGTTTCAGCTACTTTATCACTTTCACTGATGACTTCAGTAGGTATGGTTATGTCTACCTAATGAAGCATAAGTCTGAATCCTTTGACAAATTCAAGGAATTTCAGAGTGAAGTAGAGAATCAATTAGGCAAGAAGATCAAGGCACTGCGGTCTGATAGAGGCGGTGAATATCTGAGCTATGAATTTGATGACCATCTGAAAGAATGTGGAATTCTATCAGAATTGACTCCTCCTGGAACACCACAATGGAACGGTGTGTTCAGAACGGAGGAACAGAACCTTGCTAGACATGGTCAGGTCAATGATGGGTCAGGCCGAACTTCCATTAGAATTTTGGGGACATGCACTAAATACAGCTGCACTCACTATAAATAGAGCTCCGTCTAAAGCTGTCGAAAAGACTCCATACGAATTATGGTTTGGAAAGCCTCCAAATGTGTCTTTTCTTAAGATTTGGGGATGTGAAGTATACGTCAAACGATTAATTTCAGACAAACTTCATCCAAAATCTGACAAATGTATCCTTGTGGGCTATCCAAAGGAAACAAAGGGGTATTACTTCTACAATACATCTGAGAACAAAGTGTTTGTTGCTCGAGATGGTGTCTTTTTGGAGAAGGATCACATTTCCAAAATGACAAGTGGGAGAAAAGTAGACCTCGAAGAAATTCGAGTCGAACAACAAACTCTAGAGAATGCTCAAGATGACATTCAGGATGAAACTCAGAGATCTTTAGAAGAATCTGGTGAGAATCATGGTCAATCTAGAAATGTTACCCCGCGTAGATCGCAAAGATATAGATCTCAACCGGAAAGGTACTTAGGTATTTTGACGAACGAGAGCTATGACGTTCTATTACTTGAAAGTGATGAACCTGCGACTTACAAGCAAGCTATGACGAGCCCTAGCTCCAAGCAATGGCAAGAAGCCATGCAATCTGAATTAGACTCCATGTCTGAAAACCAAGTATGGGATTTGGTCGATTTGCCAGATGGCTACCAAGCCATTGGAAGCAAATGGGTTTTCAAACTGAAAAAGGACAAGGATGGGAAACTTGAAGTTTTCAAAGCTAGATTGGTTGCAAAAGGTTACAGGCAAGTCCACGGTGTGGATTACGATGAAACCTTTTCACCAGTTGCAATGCTAAAGTCTATTCGAATAATGTTAGCAATCGCTGCATATTACGATTACGAAATATGGCAGATGGATGTCAAAACTGCTTTCTTAAACGGCGTTTTAACAGAAACTGTGTTTATGACACAGCCTGAAGGTTTTGAGGATCCAAAGAATGCTAAAAAGGTATGCAAGCTAAAGAAGTCAATCTACGGATTGAAGCAGGCATCCAGGAGCTGGAATATACGTTTTGATGAAGCAGTCAGTGACTTTGGTTTCATCAAGAACGCGGACGAATCTTGTGTATACAAGAAGGTCAGTGGGAGCAAAATTGCTTTCCTAGTATTATATGTCGACGACATATTGCTTATCGGAAATGACATTCCTATGTTGAACTCTGTCAAGATTTGGCTTGGGAAATGTTTTTCGATGAAGGATCTAGGAGAAGCACAGTACATATTGGGCATCAAGATTTACAGAGATAGATCTAAAAAGATGATTGGACTTAGTCAAAGCACTTATATCAATAAGGTGCTTGATAGGTTCAAGATGGCGGACTCCAAGCGAGGCTACCTACCCATGTCTCATGGAATGACTCTAAGCAAGACTCAGTGCCCGAAAACACTTGATGAGCGTAGACGAATGAATGGGATTCCATATGCATCATTGATTGGTTCAATAATGTATGCTATGATATGTACACGCCCGGATGTTGCGTACGCACTCAGTGCTACGAGCAGATACCAGTCAGACCCAGGAGAGGCGCATTGGACTGCTGCCAAGAACATTCTGAAGTACCTGAAAAGGCACAAAGATGACTTCCTGGTCTATGGTGGAGATGATGAATTAATTGTTAAAGGCTATACGGACGCAAGTTTCCAAACCGACAAAGATGATTTCAGATCACAGTCTGGGTTTGTCTTCTGCCTCAACGGAGGAGCAGTAAGCTGGAAAAGTGCTAAGCAAAGCACCATTGCGGATTCTACAACTGAAGCGGAGTACATTGCTGCACATGAAGCAGCAAAGGAAGCTATATGGCTAAGGAAGTTCATAGGAGAACTTGGTGTAGTCCCCTCCATTAAAGGACCAATAGCCCTGTATTGTGATAATAACGGAGCTATTGCACAGGCAAAAGAGCCTAGACACCACCAGAGAGTCAAGCATGTACTTCGTAGATTTCACCTTCTACGAGAGTTCGTTGAAAGAAAAGAAGTCGAGATAAGCAAAATTGGAACTGATGACAACATATCAGATCCATTAACTAAACCTCTGCCGCAAGCGAAACACAACTCGCACACTGCAGCTATGGGAATCAAGCATATTGGAGAATGGCTTTGATGTCTCTGTTTAATGTTTTAAAGTTTTAGAGTTTAAATCTTTGTAAAACATTATTGGTTAATCATTCACAATAAATGAAAGAAATTCATTTTTCCATTTAATTTGTGGTTTATTAAATGATGAGTCCCTTCAACTTGACGATATATTCAAGATAGACTGTCAGGACCAGTCCTGTGACTAAGAAATGTCTATCAAGTGAACTTGAATGTCAAAGGTTGAAAATGGTCCCTAATCGGAGTTTTCTATAAAATTGGACGCATAGAAAACGTTAGACGATTAGAATGCAAGATGACTAGTAGTTCTGTTTCTTGAACTATGTGGACATGGCAATGTCATAATCATTTGCATAGATACTTACTTTGGGAAGACTAGTATCGGACAAGACCTATGAAACTTTACTGTAAGAGATGAAAGTCTGTCATAAGTAAATTTCATTAAATTATTAGACACTAAATCCTCAATACCTGAGTGATTTGAGATTACTTGTTTGAGAACTGGTTGCTTTGACGTTGACCAACCGTCGCACCGTAAAAGGAGGCTATAAAGGCAACGCTCAGGTAATCACCTATCAAACGAAGTCTAATCTCAAGATCGCAAGATTGGGATTGTCCTCCCATAAATCGGGAAGAGATGCTTAAAAGTTGTACAAGGCCACTCGGAGAGCTAGAAACTGTGAAATGCATGGCCGTGCTCGGATGAATCATAGGCTATGATTATCTGTTTATTTGATCAGTTGAACTCTGAAACCGAGGAACACCTCTGGACATAATAAGGATGACAACTCTTACCTTATGTTCAAGAGCAAGCATCGAGCGACAAAGGAATTAGGAAATGCACACTTGTCCCTAAGGACAAGTGGGAGACTGAAGGAAATAATGCCCTTGGTCCAAGTATGCATTCTATGTTAAGTCTAATAAATGCGGTTCAGTATTAATTAACAAGTTAATAATTCAGTGAGATCAAGTGAGCTGAATGCCTAGCTAGAGGCCGCTTCAGTTCAAGTGGAATTAATGATATTAATCCACAGCTTACTCTTGACTGAACCCGTAGGGTCACACAAATAGTACGTAAACGGATCAAGTATTTAATGGCATTAAATACTCCATCTATGAATATTCGGAACCGACGGATCTTGGTTTCAGTGGGAGCTAAGATCGTCACAGGCAAGAAATGAATACTCCGGAAACGATGATATTGCCGGAAACGGAAATATGGATCGTATCGGAAATATGAATATTATCCAAGTCGTAGATGTTGCCGGAAACGGAAACATGGTACGTATCGGAAAATATTATTGGAAATGGAAATATTACCAGAATCGGAAATATTGCCGGAAACGGAAATATTGTCAGAATCGGAAATATTACCGGAATCGGAAAATAATTCCGGAAACGGAAATATTAAATATTTGTTCGAAACGGAAATTAATTCCGGAATCGGAAATATTAAATATTGTTCGTAATCGGAAATAGATTCCGGAAATGGAAATTTAATCGGAAGCGTATCGTACGAATTAGCATCGGACGAGGCTTGCCGGACGAAGGCCCAGCACGAAGCCGGGGCCATCGCCCAGCAAGCATGCGCGCCACAAGCCCAGCCAAGGCAGCGCCCAGGCCTACCGCAAGGCAGGCCCAGCGCGCGCCAAGGGCCACGGATGCGTGGGCCGTGCTGCGTGGGCTGCTGCTCGCACGCGCATGGGCAGCCCTTGTGGCTGCCGTGTGTGTGTGAGTTTGTGCACATGCGTGATTCCTGAATCTGCAAGAGTCAGTGTATGATTAAATTTCTATTCCTAATTGGATAAATTAATTAAATAGAATTCATGTAGGATTCTAATTTCAATTAATTCGTATCCTACTAGGATTACGATTCCTTTTCCATAACTCTATAAATAAAGGCCTAGGGGTCATAATTTATAAAAAAAAAGTTTCAAAGTATTCAAAAGTGAGTTTTTTGAGAGAAAATTAAAACACATCTTGCTCATAAAGTGCCGAAATTTTCTAGTACCTTAAGGGCGATTCTAGTTGGTCAATCTTAAGGCGGATCCGGACGTGCTGTGGACTATCTACGGAGGGACGACACTTGGAGTCCTAAAAGACTTGTTCTTGTTCGGTTCGGGCGCAGCTAGGGAGGGCACGCAACAAAGAGTATGCATCTAAATTATGCTATATGATTATGTGTAAATAATATGTTGTCCTGGGTTAATGGTTGTTTCCGCATGATCTATGTAATGTCATATGTATCATAACCTAACATGGAGTCCTAAAGACTTGTTCTTGTTCGGTCCGGGCGCAGCTAGGGAAGGCACGCAACAAAGAGTATGCATCTAAACTATGCTAAATGATTATGAGTAAATAATATGTTTTCCTGGCTTTATGGTTTTTCCGCATGATTTATGAATTGTCATATGTATCATAACCTAACAGTGGTATCACGAGCCTCTTATTATTTTCATAATCTAAATTGCATGAACATGGTTAAATATTACAAATTTGCAAGAATTAAAAGGGGTGATTAATTTTCGTAATTGTTAATTAATTGCAAATTGCGTTTATTTAATTATAAGTACGCAGTTTTTCGGGAGTTTCTTCGTTACTCATCCAAATCGACTGATTTTTGTGTCAATTCCGCATTGAAAAGGCATTCTAAAATTTTGACAAAAAAAGTGTTTTTCTGCCGAACCCAGAATTCTCAAATTCGAAGCCTAACTATGACTTTTCGGAGGTTTTAGTTTTTCGAATGCAAAATTTCGTAAATTTAAGATGTTAAATTAAATATTTGCGATTCTTGTTGATAAATCTTGAATTTTTGATTGACCTACTGTATATGTTTAACAAGTTTGAATGCCTAGCCTTGTTAATTATGCAATCTAATTTGTAATTATGATTAATTTGTTGAAAATTAGAATAATTTAGAATTAATTTGATTTTCATAATTAATTATAATTTAATTAGATACCTATGATTAAAAACCACCATAAAAATTGTAAATTTATGATAAATTTTAAATTTTTATGACCTAGGCTTGAATCCATGTTAATCGGAAATCAATTGAATAATAAATTTTCGATTTTTTCGCCCTAAAATTATGAAATTAATATTATTTATTAATTTGTCATTAATTTTAAATATAAATTTTTTAAATTTTATGCGATTCGCTCATATAACTTGCACGCACAAAGCAATGGACGCTACGTGTTACCCTTAAGGGGTGTTGTATAGTGCGGGCATGTGACGACGAGCAAGGGAGCTCATCGCCCATGCGGCACGAATGCAATGAGCAAGGCCATGGTGCACGAGCACAAGGCAGCAGCCCTGCCTTGTGTCGTGGGCTGTGAGCAATGGACGAATGGGCAAGGGCGAAAGCAGGCACAGCAGTCGCGTGTGGGCAGCAAGCGAGCTGCGCCACAACGCGCACTGCCTCGCGCAAAGCGTGCGGAGCCTCGCGCGCAGCGAGCGCAAGCTCGCGTGCCACGAGTGCTACGCCCAGCGTCGATGCCTCGCGCAGCGAGCGATGGCTCGCAGGATCGAGCACTGGCAAGCGCGTGCAGCAAGCGCTGGCGAGCGCGCGCAGCGAGCAATGGCCCGCACAAAGCGAGCGCTGGCAAGCGCGAGCAGCGAGCGCTGGCTCGCATAAAGCGAGCGCTGGCGAGCGCGCGCAGCGAGCGCTGGCTCGCATGAAGCGAGCGCTGGCGAGCGATGGCTCGCGTGCATCGAGTGCTGGCGCGCGCAGCGAGCACCAGCTTGCGTGATGTCTTGCGAAGGAGAGCAGCAGCAGCGATGCGACGCAGCGCATGGGCTGCGCGCACATGGCCAGCGATGGCTGTGTGCGTGTGGCCCATGGGCGTACGTTGCGTGGGGTTGTTGCGTTGCGATTAGATCGTTTTGAAATTTTAATTTGAAATTTTCAGTTTACGTAATTTTAATTAATTTTAAAATTAATAATTTAAATTATTTTCTTGGATTTTAATTTTGAATATTGTAATTATAATAAATTTTATTTATTCTAATTATTTTACTAAAATTAAAATCATGAATTAATTTAAATACGACTGAAATTAAATTAAAATTTTTGGATTCAATTATAAATTTATATGAGCTTTAAATTTTAATTAAATTTGTATGTTTCCGGTTAGACTAGAAATACATTTTTATGTTTAAAATTAGTAAAGCATATGAATTTATTGGTTTAAGTGGGAGCCCTTTTAGTCATAAACTCTTGATTAGGTCTACAAATCCTTAAGGTTAAAACAACTTGATTAGAATTAATAAGGACTGAATAATTGGTAGATTATTGGTGCCCTTGATTAATTGCTGCAAATGTTTACGTGATGCATAATGTGTTTTACTAACCAGCTATGTGGGCCATTCATGATAATGAATGGGTGAATGGTATATATTGTATATGTACTATTTTGCAGGTTATGAAGTGACTAGTATGACCCAAATAGGATAGAAAATATGGTCTGCGTACCATTAATTTGAATGTAATTGGTCTAAAGTACCAAAGTTGTTTTTCAATTCAAATATGGTCTACGTACCATCAAATAGTTGTAATTAGTTTTAATTATAGCTTATCCTATTTGAAGAAAATGGTGCCTCCCACGGAGATTTTCAAGACGGACTTTGAAGTTAAAGCTTCAAGATGAAGTCGGGCCATACTAGATCACATTTATCTTATGCATGTTTTAAGTTATTTATTGCTTTTAAATATGTCTTAAAATGCATGAGATCAAAAGCTTGATTATGTTGCATGATTAAGGATTTTAGTTCACTTAAAATCTAACCAACATAGTAAGAGCCTTAAGTTCCAAACTTAAAAATTGAATTAAAAGGTGCCATGCCAAAATATACACTTGCTTGGATATCCTTTACATCAGTCTAGTAATAGTTTTCGCTCAGCGAGGTGTTACTTATTGGTCCTAAAGGGGCAAGGTACACAAATAATTGTGAGTACATGTTAGTTTTGGTGAAACTCAACGATATAAGTAAGGAGTCCTTTTATGTCGTGGAAAAATCGATAGGTTTACCTAATAAGTTCTTAGACGTACCTATCAACCAAGAATAGTTTCTAGACTATTAGCAAAAGGCTTTTGCTTACCTAAGATGTTTTAGGATTAAGTCGACAAACTGTGCTTAGTTCTTCAATGATTTTAGGATCTTGGAATCATTTTATTCACACCTGCCGGAACACATAACTTGAATAAAATGCTTAATAAACATTGAATTATGCATGTATGCTAGAATTTAAGTTTATTAAGAGAAACTGTGAATGGTTATTTATTTATTTATTCTTTTCAATTGTAGTTTTTAAATATGGCAAACAACAATCAAAACATCATCATAGGTTCTGAGCTTATGGTCAAGCTGAACCTGGCAAATTTTCTTGAATGGGAAGCTAACCTAGTTGAAATAGTCAAACTCAATGGACTTGAGTATGTACTGTCACATCCCATGCCAAGCTACTATGCCAGAGACATGACCCCTGAGAGATTTTACGCCTGGGATGCGGATCTCAAAAAGGTTATGAGTCTCATGCTGAACAATATCCCTGATGATTGGGCTAGAAGGTTTGTAGCCTATGAACCTTTTACGCTCATCAAGAATCTGAGGGATATCTGTCGTGGAAGCACGGAGGACAGGGACCTGAACGTCCATGAGTTGATTGAATCAATGTCTGGTCTAAAGGTTAGTTCTCCCAACAGGTGTTATAGGATGGAGGTCCAAGAAACACATGTTCACCTCCTTCGCACTAAACAGAGGGTAGGCGTCCCACTGAGGTTCCATGTGGATCTTATGCGTTCATACTTTGATCGCCTAAGTCTACTAGGAACACCAATAAGCGAAAGGATGGCAGTCTCTCTCTTGCTCAATTCACTACACAGTGGGTTTGGTCGCTTCAAGCAACTATACCTAAGTGAACCAAGAGAAGAAACAGTTGCAGAATTTGTTCACCTTGTCAGAAAGGCTGAAATAATACTGGACTGTGAAGCCAAAGATTTACTCAAGGCTAGAAGGAGACCGTTCAAGAAAGGTGGAAAGTCCAAGGGCAATGCTAAATCAAAGCAGGACAAGTCCACATCAAGCTGTCTTTATTGTGATGGAATAGGCCATTACAAAAGAGAATGTCCAAAGCTAAAGGAAGATCAGAAGAACGGAACAGTCGTTCCATCTTCAGGTATTTTCGTTATAGACTGTATACTTGATAATTCAACTTCTTGGGTATTAGATACAGGTTGTGGCTCACACTTATGTTCCAATCCACAGGGACTAAGAAGAAGTAGAAAGTTAAGCAAGGGTGAAGTCGACCTACGAGTGGGAAATGGAGCACGGATTGCTGCATTAGCTATAGGAACTTACTATTTGTCGTTGCCCTCCGGGCTAGTTTTGGAACTGGAAGAGTGTTTCCATGTTCCAAGTCTTACTAAAAACATCATTTCAGTTTCTTGCTTAGATGCTAAGGGATTTTCCTTTTTAATAAAAGACAATAGTTGTTCGTTTTATTTTAAAGAGATGTTTTATGGATCTGCTAGATTAGTCAATGGACTTTATTTATTAGATCACGACAAACAAGTATATAACATAAATACCAAAAAGGCCAAAAAGGATGATTCAGATCTCACCTATCTGTGGCATTGTCGATTAGGCCATATAAACTTGAAACGCTTAGAAAGACTTCAAAAGGAAGGAATTCTAGAACCATTTGACTTAGAGGATTATGGTAAATGCGAATCATGTTTACTTGGCAAAATGACAAAGCAACCTTTCTCTAAAGTTGGAGAAAGAGCAAATGAACTATTGGGTTTAATCCATACAGATGTATGTGGACCAATGAGTACAAATACTAGAGGTGGTTTCAGCTACTTTATCACTTTCACTGATGACTTCAGTAGATATGGTTATGTCTACCTAATGAAGCATAAGTCTGAATCCTTTGACAAATTCAAGGAATTTCAGAGTGAAGTAGAGAATCAATTAGGCAAGAAGATTAAGGCACTGCGATCTGATAGAGGCGGTGAATATCTGAGCTATGAATTTGATGACCATCTGAAAGAATGTGGAATTCTATCAGAATTGACTCCTCCTGGAACACCACAATGGAACGGTGTGTCAGAACGGAGGAACAGAACCTTGCTAGACATGGTCAGGTCAATGATGGGTCAGGCCAAACTTCCATTAGAATTTTGGGGACATGCACTAAATACAGCTGCACTCACTATAAATAGAGCTCCGTCTAAAGCTGTCGAAAAGACTCCATACGAATTATGGTTTGGAAAGCCTCCAAATGTGTCTTTTCTTAAGATTTGGGGATGTGAAGTATACGTCAAACGATTAATTTCAGACAAACTTCATCCAAAATCTGACAAATGTATCATTGTGGGCTATCCAAAGGAAACAAAGGGGTATTACTTCTACAATACATCTGAGAACAAGGTGTTTGTTGCTCGAGATGGTGTCTTTTTGGAGAAAGATCACATTTCCAAAATGACAAGTGGGAGAAAAGTAGACCTCGAAGAAATTCGAGTCGAACAACAAACTCTAGAGAATGCTCAAGATGACATTCAGGATGAAACTCAGAGATCTTTAGTAAGGATCTGGTGAGAATCATGGTCAATCTAGAAATGTTACCCCGCGTAGATCGCAAAGATATAGATCTCAACCGGAAAGGTACTTAGGTATTTTGACGAACGAGAGCTATGACGTTCTATTAGTTGAAACTGATGAACCTGCGACTTACAAACAAGCTATGACGAGCCCTAGCTCCAAGCAATGGCAAGAAGCCATGCAATCTGAATTAGACTCCATGTCTGAAAACCAAGTATGGGATTTGGTCGATTTGCCAGATGGCTACCAAGCCATTAGAAGCAAATGGGTTTTCAAACTGAAAAAGGACAAGGATGGGAAACTTGAAGTTTTCAAAGCTAGATTGGTTGCAAAAGGTTACAGGTAAGTCCACGGTGTGGATTACGATGAAACCTTTTCACCAGTTGCAATGCTAAAGTCTATTCGGATAATGTTAGCAATCGCTGCATATTACGATTACGAAATATGGCAGATTGATGTCAAAACTGCTTTCTTAAACGGCGTTTTAACAGAAACTGTGTTTATGACACAGCCTGAAGGTTTTGAGGATCCAAAGAATGTTAAAAAGGTATGCAAGCTAAAGAAGTCAATCTACGGATTGAAGCAGGCATCCAGGAGCTGGAATATACGTTTTGATGAAGCAGTCAGTGACTTTGGTTTCATCAAGAACGCAGACGAATCTTGTGTATACAAGAAGGTCAGTGGGAGCAAAATTGCTTTCCTAGTATTGTATGTCGATGACATATTACTTATCGGAAATGACATTCCTATGTTGAACTCTGTCAAGATTTGGCTTGGGAAATGTTTTTCGATGAAGGATCTAGGAGAAGCACAGTACATATTGGGCATCAAGATTTACAGAGATAGATCTAAAAGGATGATTGGACTTAGTAAAAGCACTTATATCAATAAGGTGCTTGATAGGTTCAAGATGGCGGACTCCAAGCGAGGCTACCTACCCATGTCTCATGGAATGACTCTAAGCAAGAATCAGTGCCCAAAAACACTTGATGAGCGTAGACGAATGAATGGGATTCCATATGCATCATTGATTGGTTCAATAATGTATGCTATGATATGTACACGCCCGGATGTTGCGTACGCACTCAGTGCTACAAGCAGATACCAGTCAGACCCAGGAGAGGCGCATTGGACTGCTGCCAAGAATATTCTGAAGTACCTGAAAAGGCACAAAGATGACTTCCTGGTCTATGGTGGAGATGATGAATTAATTGTTAAAGGCTATACGGACGCAAGTTTCCAAACCGACAAAGATGATTTCAGATCACAGTCTCGGTTTGTCTTCTGCCTCAACGGGGGTGCAGTAAGCTGGAAAAGTGCTAAGCAAAGCACCATTGCGGATTCTACAACTGAAGCGGAGTACATTGCTGCACATGAAGCAGCAAAGGAAGCTATATGGCTAAGGAAGTTCATAGGTGAACTTGGTGTAGTCCCCTCCATTAAAGGACCAATAGCCCTGTATTGTGATAATAACGGAGCTATTGCACAGGCAAAGGAGCCTAGACACCACCAGAGAGTCAAGCATGTACTTCGTAGATTTCACCTTCTACGAGAGTTCGTTGAAAGAAAAGAAGTCGAGATAAACAAGATTGGAACTGATGACAACATATCAGATCCATTGACTAAACCTCTGCCGCAGGCGAAGCACAACTCGCACACTGCAGCTATGGGAATCAAGCATATTGGAGAATGGCTTTGATGACCCTGTTTAATGTTTTAAAGTTTTAGAGTTTAAATCTTTGTAAAACATTATTGGTTAATCATTCACAATAAATGAAAAGAATTCATTTTTCCATTTAATTTGTGGTTTATTAAATGATGAGTCCCTTCAATTTGACGATATATTCAAGATAGACTGTCAGGACCAGTCCTGTGACTAAGAAATGTCTATCAAGTGAACTTGAATGTCAAAGGTTGAAAATGGTCCCTAGTCGGAGTTTTCCATAAAATTGGACGCATAGAAAACGTTAGACGACTAGAATGCAAGATGACTAGTAGTTCTGTTTCTTGAACTATGTGGACATGGAAATGTCATAATCATTTGCATAGATACTTACTTTGGGAAGACTAGTATCGGACAAGACCTATGAAACTTTACTGTAAGAGATGAAAATCTATCATAAGTAAATTTCATTAAAATTATTAGACACTAAATCCTCAATACCTGAGTGATTTGAGATTACTTGTTTGAGAACTGGTTGCTTTGACGTTGACCAACCGTCGCACCGTAAAAGGAGGCTATAAAGGCAACGCTCAGGTAATCACCTATCAAACGAAGTCTAATCTCAAGATCGCAAGATTGGGATTGTCCTCCCATAAATCGGGATGAGATGCTTAAAAGTTGTACAAGGCCACTCGGAGAGCTAGAAACTGTGAAATGCATGGCCGTGCTCGGAAGAATCATAGGCTATAATTATCTGTTTATTTGATCAGTTGAACTCTGAAACCGAGAAACACCTCTGGACATAATAAGGATGACAACTCTTACCTTATGTTCAAGAGCAAGCATCGAGCGACAAAGGAATTAGGAAATGCACACTTGTCCCTAAGGACAAGTGGGAGACTGAAGGAAATAATGCCCTTGGTCCAAGTATGCATTCAATGTTAAGTCTAATAAATGCGGTTCAGTATTAATTAACAAGTTAATAATTCAGTGAGATCAAGTGAGCTGAATGCCTAGCTAGAGGCCGCTTCAGTTCAAGTGGAATTAATGATATTAATCCACAGCTTACTCTTGACTGAACCCGTAGGGTCACACAAATAGTACGTAAACGGATCAAGTATTTAATGGCATTAAATACTCCATCTATGGATATTCGGAATCGACGGATCTTAGTTTCAGTGGGAGCTGAGATCGTCACAGGCAAGAAATGAATACTCCGGAAATGATGATATTGCCGGAAACGGAAATATGGATCATATCGGAAATATAAATATTATCCAAGTAGTAGATGTTGCCGGAAACGGAAACATGGTACGTATCGGAAAATATTATCGGAAATGGAAATATTGCCGGAATCGGAAATATTGCCGGAAACGGAAATATTGTCAGAATCGGAAATATTATCGGAATCGGAAAATAATTCCGGAAACGGAAATATTAAATATTTGTTCGAAACGAAAATTGATTCCGGAATCGGAAATATTGAATATTGTTCGTATCGGAAATGAATTCCGGAATCGGGAAATTAATCGGAAGCGTATCGTACGAATTAGCATCGGACGAGGCCTGCCAGACGAAGGCCCATCACGAAGCCGGGCCATCGCCCAGCAAGCCAGCGCGCCACAAACGCACCAGCCAAGGCTGCGCCAGGCCCACCGCAAGGCAGGCCCAGCGCGCGCCAAGGCTGCGGCAGCGTGTGGGCTTGCGGCATTGGGTTGCGAGCTCGCGGGCTGCGCGCGCGCGCGCATGGCGCCCCTCGTGGGCTGCTGTGCGTGCGTGTGTGTTTGTGTGCTACTCGAATCCTAAAGCTACCGGGATTTGTCATATGATTAAATCTAATCCTAAAAGATTTAGTTTATTTAATTAGAGTCCTAGTAGGATTATAATTAAATAAATTAGTATCCTAATAGGATTCCAAATCCTTTTCCATAACTCTATAAATAGGTGCCTAGGGTCACATATTTACATCGAGATTCAAGTATTCAAAGTGAGTTTTTGAGAGCAAAATTCAATTACACAATTGCCTATAAAGTGCCGAAAATAATAGTACCTTAAAGGCGATTCTAGTTGGTCAATCTTAAGGCGGATCCGGACGTGCTGTGGACTATCTACGGAGGGACGACACTTGGAGTCCTAAATACTTGTTCTTGTTCGGTTCGGGCGCAGCTAGGGAAGGCACGCAACAAAGAGTATGCATCTAAACTATGCTAAATGATTATGTGTAAATAATATGTTTTCCTGGCTTTATGGTTTTTCCGCATGATTTATGAATTGTCATATGTATCATAACCTAACAGATATGATACCTAATACGGAGTAATATGTTTCCCATGGATAATGTTTCACCCACTGCATAAAATTATATAGTGAATGCTGCCATTCTGATGCTTTGCTATTTGGATGTGCTATGTCGTTTACTTGTGTGCATGTACTTGGAAACATTATTTGTTAAACTTCTCATCTCACCAACTGATGTCCGTGATTTTTTGTCTTGATTTTATAGATGCTTTCTTTCATTTAGTTTTGGTTTTAGGTTTGAGGAGATTTTTTAGGTTTTGTACAGTTTTTTGGATTACTGTGATTGCTTTTTGTTACTTGGCCGTTTGATGTGAGGCCTGTTTTATTGGTTTGATTTACTTTGTTGACTGAAATTAGGAGTTTGATCGGAGTCATTTGTATCTTCATATGCGTCTCACTGATGAGACTAACACAGTTAATCTGGTTTTTTACTCTTATAATGTGTAGCCGCTATCTTAATCTACACTTTAACTTCATAACTTTAGCTCATTCATGTAATCCCCCGTAAATTTATAAATTTTATTAATATATTTTAACGTATATAATTTATATTTAAATAGAATTTATGAATTTTAAGTAATAAATATATAATTAACGTATATTTATTTTATTTTAAGTACGTTTTAAATACTTAACAATTTTTGAACCTTATTATATTTATATATTTAATGTATATTTAATTTCATTTAAATATATTCTAAATATTTTAACAATTTATGCAATTAAAAATAGTTTTTAGAATCATACTTTGAAAAGAATTTAAATTACGAAAACACGTTGAATTGGAAATACATCTAACCATTTTTGGATTCAAACAACATCAATCCTAATGCTAGCCCAACCTGATGAAGCCCATCATAATAAGCCCAAAACTCTTTCTTTCCTTCTCTTCCTATTTCACGTAAAAACAAAACACACAAACAAAACCCCTGCTCCGTACTTCACGTGAAAATCACAAGAATCTCAAACCCTCCTCCCTCTCAGCCGCCGGACATCTGCTGCTGCACCACCCTTGCCGTCGGCGTCTCCTCCTTCGTCCGGTAATCCTCCCTCCTCTCCTTCTCTCTTCCTCTTTCGTTTTCCTTGCTTTCTCACCCCCGTTTCTGCTTCTGTTTCGCGACCACCGAGCAGCCCCCGCGTCGCCGCCCGAAGTTGCGCCGCACCACCACCGCCCAAACCTGTCGCTGCCGTGCCCTGCTCGTCGGCAGTCTCTCTCCTCCCTTCTTGTTTTGGTTATTTCTTAAACCCTAAGTTATTTAAATATTTTGATTTAAGTTTATTGATTTTAAATTATGTTTCTTGAATTAAATTATTAATCTTTATAGTTAAATTATAATTTTCAGATTTGATATTGATATTGTAAATTAATTAATTTCAGTTTTGGTTGATTAATATGTAAGTTAGGGTTTTAAATTAGTTTAGTGATTTAATTCGTGTTTATTGAATATAAATTACAAGTTATTATGATTAAAGTATATTTTCAGATTTTATATTATGTTTAAGTAACAAATTTAATTTCCAGATTTATTAATTTGGTTAAATAAGTATTTTAAACTATTAAAGCATGAATTTTTAAGGTTTTATTATGTTTAAAATCATAATAGAATGATTATACCTATTAAAGTTATTATTTTTATGATCTTAAGGATATTGAATATATTTTGAGCAAGTTTTGAATTATTTTATATTGCTGAAATTTTAAAAAAGGAACGTTTGTTGGAGTTATGATAATTAGGGATCGTTAGGGAATTAAGCACTATTCTAGGAAGTTAATTAATTAAGTTTCGATATTGGGGAATGTTCTAAATATGTTTAGGATGTGTTTAGAGTACGTTAGTGTTGCTGTAAATTATTAGGAATTGATTTGGGTACGTTTCTTGATTATTTTAGGCGGAGAATTCTTTGTAGGCGACTTTTGAATTCGTTAAAGTGGCCTATCAGTTTGTTTACACAAGGTACGTACATACCTGTGTGCTTGAAATGTGTGCTAATTGTTGAAACCATGTGGAATTTGTTGATGAACTTGGTTGTGTTGAGATTGTTGTTGAACTTGGTTATGTTGAAATTGCATGTTTAATACTGTTGGACGGACATATTGAACCTATTGCATTATGAGAATTATAACATGTTAGTATGGATGATTGATACAAACATGTTGGTTGGGAACACTAGCTTATTCTATATATGTTGGTTGTTGTTCTTTTTTTAGCTTTTCACTACTTTATGAGGGCGGTGGACCTTGTTTAGTAAGTTGAAACTTTGTACCCATATACAGGGGTTGATCATGGTTAAAGGAAAGGTTGGGTAAATTGGAATGAGTCTTGATTGATGCCTTTGTGATCACTTACTTAATTCCAAGATAAAAACAGTTGTGAATAAATGTGGATTGTATGCCTTATGTGATTGTTGAGTCATAACAGGGTTTCAATTTGTAAATCATGTAAAGTGAAACTGAGTAGCAATAGCTTTAGACTTTGCACGTCTAAAGTGATGGACAAACAGGAGTTGGGGTTCATGGTGGTAGCCCATGGCCTTTATCTCGGACCGGATTGATCACCGTGTCCTATTTTTATTCAAATGTTCCTCGATATCGCAGGTCTCTGAGGTTACAGAGTCGCGCCCGTACCTCGTCTTCCTTAGTGAAGACTGTCGGACGGTCAACTCGGTCCATTGTCTATTTCAACTAAAATAATATTATTGCTAAAAGTCTAGCCTAGTCTAGTCTGGTCAAGTATGGTCGTCAAACGATCATGTTTTGTCTGCCTTTGTTTGTGTTCATTAGTATCATGTTAGGGTTGTTCGTTTAATAGAATCATCTTAGGATTATTATTGATTTAGTATGTAGTACTCAGCATTGCTGATTACGTGCTTTTGCTTGTGCATGTTGATCATGGCTATGCCTTATTGATCCTGTGATGACCCAATCTTTGGTGAGCAGTCTCTAAGGATCAATAAGCATTGTCCATCTGCAGGGCTGAAGATGTTGCATCATTGGGATCGGGAATAGAGAGCTTGTATTTAGTTTTGATTTGCTAAGTTGACTTGGGTTTGTTTAATTGGACTTTAAACTTGTCGTACTATTTATATTTCCTTATTTTGGTTGGTTGATTTTTGGGACTAAACCTGTAATCGATTATTTATAAACCTAAAGTTAGTTTTATGTTTTCCGCTGCAAAATTTTGAATAAGCCGTTACGTTTTCACACGGGCGATAATGCCTTGATAATTCTCTACGTTTTATATTAAAAGGTTATTTTAGAAAAGAGAGAATTGTCGGGGTGTTACAATTCACCCCTTTAATCTCCAGTTATGCCTTATTATTTGGATGTGATATGTTGTTTTCTTTTGTGCGTATATTTGGAACCCATGATTCTCGTGATCTTCTCGTCTCAGTAACTGAACTACGTGGATCTCTCTTAGTTTCATCAACGTTCCCTTCAGATTAGGTTGACCTTTAAGTTTAAGGATCATATTTAAGATTTATATAGGATTCTGGATATACCTGATAAGTTTTGTTAGTTGAACATTTGATGTGAGGAATGTTTTGTTAGTTTAGTTTGATTAGAGTTGATGAAATTTCTATGAATGGAGTTTTTTTTAATGATTTATGGGTTTGTCAATAATTTGTTTTAGGATTTATGATTTATTTATTTTGAATTATATATTAATTTGATTGACCTTTTCCTAATACATCTGTTTCAGTTATTAATCTATCAAAGTATCAGGTGAGTAATTTTGAGTAACTTTTGTCTTTAATGTCAAAACCTTTAGTTAAAGCTGCAATGTAACTTGTCAAGTTTCTTAGCAATTGACTACGTAGAAATTAGAGATTAGTTAGTCACTTGGATTTTCCAACAATTTTTCACAGATCTATTAAAATCGAGCATGGCTGGGGTACTGCTACTACCTACTATAAAAAAACGCCCATGCCTAAAGTAATATCAGACATTAATTCAGATATTAATATTAACACAATTAGCGTCTCCCCATTAACTTACTTACTTTAGCTCGTTCATACTTTATTGTGTAGTCGTTACCTACATCTTCACTTAAGTTACTTACCTATATTTTTTTGCTTAAATTAATTAATTATCTTACGTGTTAGAGTGCTTTTAACTCTTTTTTCAACTGGCCGAGCTTGGTATGTGTGAATCTATTGATTCATTTATCTGCTGCTTACAAAAGTAGAATGGTTAGACTTTGTCTTCTATTTCTTCAGATTTTTGGGCATCTTTAGTTTTTTGTGTTTGTCACTAAGATTGCTACTAAGCTACAACGAAATACGCAAGTATAATGTCCCTAGATAAAATAGTGATGTGTTTGTCTCCAACTCTCTACCACACATGTAGCTCATTTTGCGTACTTATTATCTTTTTGTTGTCCCCCCTGCTGCATCTGTTATGTAGTTTCATTATTTGGGTTCCTTTTGTGCTTGTAATTCATGAAAAAGATTGGAAGTAAAGACTCTTTACCTTTATGATTCTCATTAGGGCTCAATGGTTCATGTTCCGCTTGAGATCCCTTTGTAAGTCACACTGTCGGGTTCAACTGGTAAAGTTTCAAAAGGATTTGTTAAGAGTCTGAGCATCTAAATCATTCTTTTCTTTTCAATATTAGTCGCCCTGAGAGTGTGATGTGTTGTTTCCTTGTGTGTACATGTACTTGACGCATGCACTGTTAATCTTCTCATCTGATCAACTAAACTACGTGGATTTCTCTTAATTTCATCACTGGATTCGGATTAGATTTAGCTTTAGGTTTAAGGTTTATATTTAGGATTTATACAGTGTTTTATATTTAGCTGGTGAAGTTTTGTTAGTTGAATATTTGATGTGAGGATATTCAACCCCTTGTCTGTGACAATGGAACTGGAATGGTTAAGGTAAAATTTTCTCCCTTGAATAAATTATAGGCTTAGTGTGCTATTTGGATTTAAGGACAATGATGGTATCATGATTCGTGGTACCGGGAGGGTGAATTGAATTAATGTACGTGATTCTTTATGGGAAATTCAGGAGTATGACCATTGGTTCTGTCATATCACTCATATTTGTACTTTGGTTGGGGACTCGCAGTAGTGATTATCTGACATAGATGTCTAAAACCATGTTGTCTATTAACCATTTTACTTCTATTCGCACCAAGTTCATTGATAACCCTTCTCAATGTAGGCTGAATTTGCTGGTGATGATGCTCGATCAAATACATATTAGTATCCTGGGAGTTAGTGTTCTGGTTAAAGAATGCATAGAGTTGAAGCTGGGAGTTGGGCTCCCATATTTTTAGATGCATTCAATTACTTATCCAAGTCACATGTTGGCCATTGTTTCTGAGTGAGGCTCATATAGTAGCTTCATTGCACCCAGTGGCGGATCCAGAATTGGCAGTGACATTGTTTTAGCATTTTAGTTTTTAAAATAAGATATTGAGGCAGGCTTGTTACTTTTGATCGGTCTTTTGGTATTGTATTCATTGAGAATCCTTGTTTGTGCTTCAGTTTAACTGAATGATGCTGATAGATTTTTCGTTGTAAATGTTTTTGCAGGGATAAGGGCTCCATACAAGTTTCCTCTTATCAAGTAGAGATGGAAGCTATGGAAGAGAATAGTTCATTGTTACCTATACTTATTTTAATTATGATGGCACTCCCTTTAGTTCCTTGTACAATTTCAACTGTGTCGTTTTGTGAAGAACAAGGTGTTAGGTTATGATACATATGATATTACATAAATCATGCGGAAACAACCATTAACCCAGGAATACATATTATTTACACATAATCATATAGCATAATTTAGATGCATACTCTTTGTTGCGTGCCCTCCCTAGCTGCGCCCGAACCGAACAAGAACAAGTCTTTAGGACTCCAAGTGTCGTCCCTCCGTAGATAGTCCACAGCACGTCCGGATCCGCCTTAAGATTGACCAACTAGAATCGCCCTTAAGGTACTAGAATTTTCGGCACTTTTGAGCAAGATGTGTGACTGAATTTTTCTCTCAAAAACTCACTTTGAATACTTTAAAACTCGTTATAAATTGTGAACCCAGGCCACATATTTATAGGGGTATGGAAAGAGAATTGGAATCCTATTAGGATACGAATTAATTAAACTTAGAATCCTACAAGAACTCTAATTAATTAATTTATCAAATAGAATTAGGAATTTAATCATTAACCGAACTCTGCACGTTTTAGGAATCGTGCATGAACACAAACTCACACAAACACACACGGCAGCCACGATGGGCCGCCCATGCGCGTGCGTGCGAGCAGCAGCCCACGCAGCGAGGCCCACGCATCCGCGGCCTTGGCGCGCGCTGGGCCTGCCTTGCGGTAGGCCTGGGCGCTGCCTTGGCTGGGCTTGTGGCGCGCGTTTGGCTTGTTGGGCGATGGCCTGGCTTCGAGCTGGGCCCTCGTCCGGCAGCCTCGTCCGATGCTTATTCGTACGACACGCTTCCGATTAAATTTCCGATTCCGGAATTCATTTCCGATACGAACAATATTTAACATTTCCGATTCCGGAATTAATTTCCGTTTCGAACAAATATTTAATATTTCCGTTTCCGGAATTATTTTCCGATTCCGATAATATTTCCGATTCTGACAATATTTCCGTTTCCGGCAATATTTCTGATTCTGGCAATATTTCCATTTCCGATAATATTTTCCGATTCTGACAATATTTCCGTTTCCGGCAATATTTCTGATTCTGGCAATATTTCCATTTCCGATAATATTTTCTGATACGTACCATGTTTCCGTTTCCGGCAACATCTACGACTTGGATAATATTTATATTTCCGATACGATCCATATTTCCGTTTCCGGCAATATCATCGTTTCCGGAGTATTCATTTCTTGCCTGTGACGATCTCAGCTCCCACTGAAACCAAGATCCGTCGATTCCGAATATTCATAGATGGAGTATTTAATGCCATTAAATACTTGATCCGTTTACGTACTATTTGTGTGACCCTACGGGTTCAGTCAAGAGTAAGCTGTGGATTAATATCATTAATTCCACTTGAACTGAAGCGGCCTCTAGCTAGGCATTCAGCTCACTTGATCTCACTGAATTATTAACTTGTTAATTAATACTGAACCGCATTTATTAGACTTATCATAGAATGCATACTTGGACCAAGGGCATTATTTCCTTCAGTCTCCCACTTGTCCTTAGGGACAAGTGTGCATTTCCTAATTCCTTTGTCGCTCGATGCTTGCTCTTGAACATAAGGTAAGAGTTGTCATCCTTATTATGTCCAGAGGTGTTCCTCGGTTTCAGAGTTCAACTGATCAAATAAACAGATAATCATAGCCTATGATTCATCCGAGCACGGCCATGCATTTCACAGTTTCTAGCTCTCCGAGTGGCCTTGTACAACTTTTAAGCATCTCATCCCGATTTATGGGAGGACAATCCCAATCTTGCGATCTTCAGATTAGACTTCGTTTGATAGGTGATTACCTGAGCGTTGCCTTTATAGCCTCCTTTTACGGTGCGACGGTTGGTCAACGTCAAAGCAACCAGTTCTCAAACAAGTAATCTCAAATCACTCAGGTATTGAGGATTTAGTGTCTAATAATTTTAATGAAATTTACTTATGACAGATTTTCATCTCTTACAGTAAAGTTTCATAGGTCTTGTCCGATACTAGTCTTCCCAAAGTAAGTATCTATGCAAATGATTATGACATTGCCATGTCCACATAGTTCAAGAAACAGAACTACTAGTCATCTTGCATTCTAATCGTCTAACGTTTTCTATGCGTCCAATTTTATAGAAAACTCCGATTAGGGACCATTTTCAACCTTTGACATTCAAGTTCACTTGATAGACATTTCTTAGTCACAGGACTGGTCCTGACAGTCTATCTTGAATATATCGTCAAATTGAAGGGACTCATCATTTAATAAACCACAAATTAAATGGAAAAATGAATTCTTTTCATTTATTGTGAATGATTAACCAATAATGTTTTACAAAGATTTAAACTCTAAAACTTTAAAACATTAAATAGAGACATCAAAGCCATTCTCCAATATGCTTGATTCCCATAGCTGCAGTGTGCGAGTTGTGCTTCGCTTGCGGCAGAGGTTTAGTTAATGGATCTGATATGTTGTCATCAGTTCCAATCTTGCTTATCTCGACTTCTTTTCTTTCAACGAACTCTCGTAGAAGGTGAAATCTACGAAGTACATGCTTGACTCTCTGGTGGTGTCTAGGCTCTTTTGCCTGTGCAATAGCTCCGTTATTGTCACAATACAGGGCTATTGGTCCTTTAATGGAGGGGACTACACCAAGTTCACCTATGAACTTCCTTAGCCATATAGCTTCCTTTGCTGCTTCATGTGCAGCAATGTACTTCGCTTCAGTTGTAGAATCCGCAATGGTGCTTTGCTTAGCACTTTTCCAGCTTACTGCTCCTCCGTTGAGGCAGAAGACAAACCCAGACTGTGATCTGAAATCATCTTTGTCGGTTTGGAAACTTGCGTCCGTATAGCCTTTAACAATTAATTCATCATCTCCACCATAGACCAGGAAGTCATCTTTGTGCCTTTTTAGGTACTTCAGAATGTTCTTGGCAGCAGTCCAATGCGCCTCTCCTGGGTCTGACTGGTATCTGCTCGTAGCACTGAGTGCGTACGCAACATCCGGGCGTGTACATATCATAGCATACATTATTGAACCAATCAATGATGCATATGGAATCCCATTCATTCGTCTACGCTCATCAAGTGTTTTTGGGCACTGAGTCTTGCTTAGAGTCATTCCATGAGACATGGGTAGGTAGCCTCGCTTGGAGTCCTCCATCTTGAACCTATCAAGCACCTTATTGATATAAGTGCTTTGACTAAGTCCAATCATCCTTTTAGATCTATCTCTGTAAATCTTGATGCCCAATATGTACTGTGCTTCTCCTAGATCCTTCATCGAAAAACATTTCCCAAGCCAAATCTTGACAGAGTTCAACATAGGAATGTCATTTCCGATAAGTAATATGTCGTCGACATATAATACTAGGAAAGAAATTTTGCTCCCACTGACCTTCTTGTATACACAAGATTCGTCTGCGTTCTTGATGAAACCAAAGTCACTGACTGCTTCATCAAAACGTATATTCCAGCTCCTGGATGCCTGCTTCAATCCGTAGATTGATTTCTTTAGCTTGCATACCTTTTTAGCATTCTTTGGATCCTCAAAACCTTCAAGCTGTGTCATAAACACAGTTTCTGTTAAAACGCCGTTTAAGAAAGCAGTTTTGACATCCATCTGCCATATTTCGTAATCGTAATATGCAGCAATTGCTAACATTATCCGAATAGACTTTAGCATTGCAACTGGTGAAAAAGTTTCATCGTAATCCACACCGTGGACTTGCCTGTAACCTTTTGTAACCAATCTAGCTTTGAAAACTTCAAGTTTCCCATCCTTGTCCTTTTCAGTTTGAAAACCCATTTGCTTCCAATGGCTTGGTAGCCATCTGGCAAATCGACCAAATCCCATACTTGGTTTTCAGACATGGAGTCCAATTCAGATTGCATGGCTTCTTGCCATTGCTTGGAGCTAGGGCTCGTCATAGCTTGTTTGTAAGTCGCAGGTTCATCACTTTCAAGTAATAGAACGTCATAGCTCTCATTCGTCAAAATACCTAAGTACCTTTCCGGTTGAGATCTATATCTTTGCGATCTACGCGGGGTAACATTTCTAGATTGACCATGATTCTCACCAGATTCATCTAAAGATCTCTGAGTTTCATCCTGAATGTCATCTTGAGCATTCTCTAGAGTTTGTTGTTCGACTCGAATTTCTTCGAGGTCTACTTTTCTCCCACTTGTCATTTTGGAAATGTGATCTTTCTCCAAAAAGACACCATCTCGAGCAACAAACACCTTGTTCTCAGATGTATTGTAGAAGTAATACCCCTTTGTTTCCTTTGGATAGCCCACAAGGATACATTTGTCAGATTTTGGATGAAGTTTGTCTGAAATTAATCGTTTGACGTATACTTCACATCCCCAAATCTTAAGAAAAGACACATTTTGAGGCTTTCCAAACCATAATTCGTATGGAGTCTTTTCGACAGCTTTAGACGGAGCTCTATTTATAGTGAGTGCAGCTGTATTTAGTGCATGTCCCCAAAATTCTAATGGAAGTTCGGCCTGACCCATCATTGACCTGACCATGTCTAGCAAGGTTCTGTTCCTCCGTTCCGACACACCGTTCCATTGTGGTGTTCCTGGAGGAGTCAATTCTGATAGAATTCCACATTCTTTCAGATGGTCATCAAATTCATAGCTCAGATATTCACCGCCTCTATCAGACCGCAGTGCCTTAATCTTCTTGCCTAATTGATTCTCTACTTCACTCTGAAATTCCTTGAATTTGTCAAAGGATTCAGACTTATGCTTCATTAGGTAGACATAACCATACCTACTGAAGTCATTAGTGAAAGTGATAAAGTAGCTGAAACCACCTCTAGCATTTGTACTCATTGGTCCACATACATCTGTATGGATTAAACCCAATAGTTCATTTGCTCTTTCTCCAACTTTAGAGAAAGGTTGCTTTGTCATTTTGCCAAGTAAACATGATTCGCATTTACCATAATCCTCTAAGTCAAATGGTTCTAGAATTCCTTCCTTTTGAAGTCTTTCTAAGCGTTTCAAGTTTATATGGCCTAATCGACAATGCCACAGATAGGTGAGATCTGAATCATCCTTTTTGGCCTTTTTGGTATTTATGTTATATACTTGTTTGTCGTGATCTAATAAATAAAGTCCATTGACTAATCTAGCAGATCCATAAAACATCTCTTTAAAATAAAACGAACAACTATTGTCCTTTATTAAAAAGGAAAATCCCTTAGCATCTAAGCAAGAAACTGAAATGATGTTTTAAGTAAGACTTGGAACATGGAAACATTCTTCCAGTTCCAAAACTAGCCCGGAGGGCAACGACAAATAGTAAGTTCCTACAGCTAATGCAGCAATCCGTGCTCCATTTCCCACTCGTAGGTCGACTTCACCCTTGCTTAACTTTCTACTTCTTCTTAGTCCCTGTGGATTGGAACATAAGTGTGAGCCACAACCTGTATCTAATACCCAAGAAGTTGAATTTGCAAGTATACAGTCTATAACGAAAATACCTGAAGATGGAACGACTGTTCCGTTCTTCTGATCTTCCTTTAGCTTTGGACATTTTCTTTTGTAATGGCCTATTCCATCACAATAAAGACAGCTTGATGTGGACTTGTCCTGCTTTGATTTAGCATTGCCCTTGGACTTTCCACCTTTCTTGAACGGTCTCTTTCTAGCCTTGAGTAAATCTTTGGCTTCACAGTCCAGTATTATTTCAGCCTTTCTGACAAGGTGAACAAATTCTGCAACTGTTTCTTCTCTTGGTTCACTTAGGTATAGTTGCTTGAAGCGACCAAACCCACTGTGTAGTGAATTGAGCAAGACAGAGACTGCCATCCTTTCGCTTATTGGTGTTCCTAGTAGACTTAGGCGATCAAAGTATGAACACATAAGATCCACATGGAACCTCAGTGGGACGCCTACCCTCTGTTTAGTGCGAAGGAGCTGAACATGTGTTTCTTGGACCTCCATCCTATAACACCTGTTGGGAGAACTAACCTTTAGACCAGACATTGATTCAATCAACTCATGGATGTTCAGGTCCCTGTCCTCCGTACTTCCACGACAGATATCCCTCAGATTCTTGATGAGCGTAAAAGGTTCATAGGCTACAAACCTTTTAGCCCAATCATCAGGGATATTGTTCAGCATGAGACTCATAACCTTTTTGAGATCCGCATCCCAGGCGTAAAATCTCTCAGGGGTCATGTCTCTGGCATAGTAGCTTGGCATGGGATGTGACAGTACATACTCAAGTCCATTGAGTTTGACTATTTCAACTAGCTTAGCTTCCCATTCAAGAAAATTTGTCAGGTTCAGCTTGACCATAAGCTCAGAACCCATGATGATGTTTTGATTGTTGTTTGCCATATTAAAACTACAATTGAAAAGAATAAACAAATAAATAACCATTCACAGTTTCTCTTAATAAACTGAAATTCTAGCATACATGCATAATTCAATGTTTATTAAGCATTTTATTCAAGTTATGTGTTCCGGCAGGTGTGAATAAAATGATTCCAAGATCCTAAAATCCTAAAATCATTGAAGAACTAAGCACAGTTTGTCGACTTAATCCTAGAACATCTTAGGTAAGCAAAAGCCTTTTTTCTAATAGTCTAGAAACTATTCTTGGTTGATAGGTACGTCTAAGAACTTATTAGGTAAACCTATCGATTTTGCCACAACATAAAAGGACTCCTTACTTATATCGTTGAGTTTCACCAAAACTAACATGTACTCACAATTGTTTGTGTACCTTGCCCCTTTAGGACCAATAAGTAACACCTCGCTGAGCGAAAACTATTACTAGATTGATGTAAAGGATATCCAAGCAAGTGTATATTTTGGCATGGCACCTTTTAACTCAATTTTTAAGTTTGGAACTTAAGGCTCTTACTATGTTGGTTAGATTTTAAGTGAACTAAAATCCTTAATCATGCAACATAATCAAGCTTTTGATCTCATGCATTTTAAGACATATTTAAAAGCAAAAAATAACTTAAAACATGCATAAGATAAATGTGATCTAGTATGGCCCGACTTCATCTTGAAGCTTTGACTTCAAAGTCCGTCTTGAAAATCTCCGTGGGAGGCACCATTTTCATCAAATAGGATAAGCTATAACTAATTACAACTATTTGATGGTTCGCAGACCATATTTGAATTGAAAAATAACTTTGGTACTTTAGACCAATTACATTCAAATTAATGGTACGCAGACCATATTTTCTATCCTATTTGGGCCATACTAGTCACTTCATAACCTGCAAAACAGTACATATACAACATATATACCATTCACCCATTCATTATCATGAATGGCCCACATAGTTGGTTAGTAAAACACATTATGCATCACGTAAACATTTGCAGCAATTAATCAAGGGCACCAATAATCTACCAATTATTCAGTCCTTATTAATTCTAATCAAGTTGTTTTAACCTTAAGGATTTGTAGACCTAATCAAGAGTTTATGACTAAAAAGCGCTCCCACTTAAACCAATAAATTCATATGCTTTACTAATTTTAAACATAAAAATGTATTTCTAGTCTAACCGGAAACATACAAATTTAATTAAAATTTAAAGCTCATATAAATTTATAATTGAATCCAAAAGTTTAATTTAATTTCAGTCGTTATTTAAATTAATTCATGATTTTAATTTTAGTAAAATAATTAGAATAAATAAAATTTATTATAATTACAATATTCAAAATTAAAATCCAAGAAAATAATTTAAATTATTAATTTTAAAATTAATTAAAATTACGTGAACTGAAATTTTCAAATTAAACATTCAAAACGATCTAATCGTAACTCAAACACCCTATGCATTGCACGCCCATGGGCCGCACGCACACAGCCATTCCTGGCCATGTGCGCGCAGCCCATGCGCTCGTCGCATAGCTGCTGCATCTCCCATCGCAAGCCATCGCACGCTGTGGTGCTCGCTGCGCGCGCGCCAGCGCTCGTCGCACGCGAGCCATCGCTCGCAGTGCGCGCTCGCCAGCGCTCGCTGCGCGCGCTCCATAGCTCGCTGTGCCCGCGAGCCATCGCTTGTTGTGCGCGCGAGCCAACGCTCGTTGTGCGCGCGACATCGCTCGCTGGGCGCGCGACATCGCTCGCTGTGCGCGTGAGCAACGCTGGGCGCAACGCTCGTGGCACGCGAGCTTGCGCTCGCTGCGCGCGAGGCAGTGCGCGTTGTGGCGCAGCTCGCTTGCTGCCCACACGCGACTGCCTTGGCTTGCCTTTCGCCCATGCCCATTTGTTCATAGCTCGTGGCCCACGACACAAGGCAGGGCTGCTGCCTTGTGCTCGTGCACCACGCCCTTGCTCATTGCATTCGTGCCGCACGGGCGACGAGCTCCCTTGCTCGTCGTCGCATGCCCGCACTATACAACACCCCTTAAGGGTAACACGAAGCGTCCATTGCTTTGTGCGTGCAAGTTATATGAACGAATCGCATAAAAATTTAAAATTTATATTTAAAATTAATGACAAATTAATAAATAATATTAATTTCATAATTTTAGGGCGAAAAATCGAAAATTTATTATTCAATTGATTTCCGATTTACATGGATTCAAGTCTAGGTCATAAAAATTTAAAATTTATCATAAATTTACAATTTTTATGGTGGTTTTTAATCATAGGTTTCTAATTAAATTATAATTAATTATGAAAATCAAATTAATTCTAAATTATTCTAATTTTCAACAAATTAATCATAATTACAAATTAGATTGCATAATTAACAAGGCTAGGCATTCAAACTTGTTAAACATATACAGTAGGTCAATCAAAAATTCAAGATTTATCAACAAGAATCGCAAATATTTAATTTAACATCTTAAATTTACGAAATTTTGCATTCGAAAAACTAAAACCTTCGAAAAGTCATAGTTAGGCTTCGAATTTGAGAATTCTGGGTTCGGCAGAAAAAAATTATTTTTGTCAAAATTTTAGAATGCCTTTTACATGCGGAATTGACACAAAAATCACTCGATTTGGATGAGTAACGAAGAAACTGCCGAAAAACTGCGTACGTATAATTAAATAAACGCAATTTGCAATTAATTAACAATTACGAAAATTAATCACCCCTTTTAATTCTTGCAAATTTGTAATATTTAACCATGTTCATGCAAATTAGATTATGAAAATAATAAGGGGCTCGTGATACCACTGTTAGGTTATGATACATATGATATTACATAAATCATGCGGAAACAACCATTAACCCAGGAATACATATTATTTACACATAATCATATAGCATAATTTAGATGCATACTCTTTGTTGCGTGCCCTCCCTAGCTGCGCCCGAACCGAACAAGAACAAGTCTTTAGGACTCCAAGTGTCGTCCCTCCGTAGATAGTCCACAGCACGTCCGGATCCGCCTTAAGATTGACCAACTAGAATCGCCCTTAAGGTACTAGAATTTTCGGCACTTTTGAGCAAGATGTGTGACTGAATTTTTCTCTCAAAAACTCACTTTGAATACTTTAAAACTCGTTATAAATTGTGAACCCAGGCCACATATTTATAGGGGTATGGAAAGAGAATTGGAATCCTATTAGGATACGAATTAATTAAACTTAGAATCCTACAAGAACTCTAATTAATTAATTTATCAAATAGGATTAGGAATTTAATCATTAACCGAACTCTGCACGTTTTAGGAATCGTGCATGAACACAAACTCACACACACACACACGGCAGCCACGATGGGCCGCCCATGCGCGTGCGTGCGAGCAGCAGCCCACACAGCGAGGCCCACGCATACGCGGCCTTGGCGCGCGCTGGGCCTGCCTTGCGGTAGGCCTGGGCGCTGCCTTGGCTGGGCTTGTGGCGCGCGTTTGGCTTGCTGGGCGATGGCCTGGCTTCGAGCTGGGCCCTCGTCCGGCAGCCTCGTCCGATGCTTATTCATACGATACGCTTCCGATTAAATTTCCGATTCCGAAATTCATTTCCGATACGAACAATATTTAACATTTCCGATTCCGGAATTAATTTCCGTTTCGAACAAATATTTAATATTTCCGTTTCCGGAATTATTTTCCGATTCCGATAATATTTCCGATTCTGACAATATTTCCGTTTCCGGCAATATTTCTGATTCTGGCAATATTTCCATTTCCGATAATATTTTCCGATTCTGGCAATATTTCCGTTTCCGGCAATATTTCTGATTCTGGCAATATTTCCATTTCCGATAATATTTTCCGATACGTACCATGTTTCCGTTTCCGGCAACATCTACGACTTGGATAATATTTATATTTCCGATACGATCCATATTTCCGTTTCCGGCAATATCATCGTTTCCGGAGTATTCATTTCTTGCCTGTGACGATCTCAGCTCCCACTGAAACCAAGATCCGTCGATTCCGAATATTCATAGATGGAGTATTTAATGCCATTAAATACTTGATCCGTTTACGTACTATTTGTGTGACCCTACGGGTTCAGTCAAGAGTAAGCTGTGGATTAATATCATTAATTCCACTTGAACTGAAGCGGCCTCTAGCTAGGCATTCAGCTCACTTGATCTCACTGAATTATTAACTTGTTAATTAATACTGAACCGCATTTATTAGACTTATCATAGAATGCATACTTGGACCAAGGGCATTATTTCCTTCACAAGGCGAAAAGCTTACGTTGTCAATGTGTTGTATGCTCCCGCTTTGAAAAATATCATAAATCACTATTGTAATTACTATATTAATACTATAATAATAATCTGGAAAAGCTTTCAAATTGTAAACACAGAATTACAACGACATTAATAATTTCACAACCTTTTTTGGCTAACTTGGGGGACGGCGCGCGTTAGCGCGTCGGCCAACAACTAGTGTGCATCAAGGATGCAAGGACTCACAATTGATCTTGCACGTTCCCGCTATAAGTTCACATTTGATTGCTAAACAATTGATTATGTTGATCAAATTTGGAACCCTAGGTTTCTCAAATGGCGATCGTTGTTGATAGAAAATGATTGTAATTTATTATGTTAAAATTTATAATTGGTGTGCTATGAACTATTTGGTGTGCTATGAACTATTTGGTCAAGTTAAAATGTATAGTTGGTGAGCTATGAACCCTTATTCACTTATTATGTTAAAATTTATAATTGGTGTGCTATGAACTATTTGGTCAGGTATATTTTTGGATTGAAATTGTAATTTATGTTATTCTCGTGATATTGATATAAAATCACTATGTTCATGTACACTTTTATAAAAGTTATCATTTTTGCTATAGTTATTGTTTTAACGCTTTGAGTTATCCTTTTTATAAATAATAACTTATGTTGGAAGTTCTTAGTTGGGAAAGACAAAAAAGGTATAAAAAGTGAATAGTAATATTGTTTTATATTTGAAAGATTTCTTCCTTTCTTCCTTGCTTATATATTGGGTTGAGGGTGTAACTCGTGTTTGAGAAAAGGGACGGGGGTAAAATCACTATAACGTATGCATATATCGAAATTTGATAGGCTAAAGTCGTATTACCTAATCAAAGATAACCTAAATTCACTAACCAAATAGCAAGAGAAGTCGGGATAGAATCCAACAACGTTATTTCCACTACTAAAATAAAGGTCTAGACTAATAAAAGGCCTAGGGTATAGGTTCACCAATGATCAATAATCCGGGATGAGAAAAAATCACTAACTGTCAATAAAGAAATTAATCAGACTAGCATGCTCTCTCTCGAATCGATACTAATCATTAAATTGGAATTAACAGACTATCGCAATTTATTAAACCAATTCTACCTATTAAAACTAGCCTAAACATCAAATTTCATTTTTCGAATTTTAACTTGACATTGCTTGACTATAACAATTAAGCCTGCGCAAATCTAATCGCGTAGTAATGGAAACAATAAATGTAACTAATCAACAATACCAACAATAACTAATCATCCCTTCATATTAATTCATGGATTCCCAAAACCCTAGATTAAAACTACTCACGCATAATTGAAGTAAACAATGCAATCTTATTAAATGAAAACATAATTAATCTAATATAATAAAACAAGGGATGAACCAATACCGAATTTATGAATGACGAATTGAATGAAAGCTTCGAACTTTTATTGAAAGATTTAAAGTGTTTAACAAAAGTTTGAGAGAATAAAACTAAGTGCAATAGACTAAGAGTGCCGAAAATTAGATTCTTTACAAAATATTAAGGGCTTAGTATTCATAGTCTTGCCCAAAATAAAAACAAAAATCGGAATTACTAAACGCGAAAACGCGCCTGGTTGTCGTTGCCCGATCTGGCGTGCAACTCGATGGAAAATGCAGCAACAGTGCAGGCGCCCGATGGGCACCGAGCGACGGGCACCAGGTCAGGAGCGTTCAGAAGTGTTAAATTTCCCCGACAGGCGGCTCTCCGTACGATTAGAAGTTGACGAGCCCAGCGCCAGATGGGCACCGGGAGTATACTTGGTAAATACTCCTTCTTTTTGCCCGATTGGTCTCCCTTCGCTCGTAGATCGCCAAGCGACCTTCAGTATAGGTCTTGGGACGTTATTTTTCCTTCCAATCACTGAGTCTAACTCTTGGGGCTCAAATATAAGCATCGTAGGCTCCCAAGAGTTGACAATGATCATCCCGAACATACTCGGCATCGTGTAGTGGCCCGTAATATAATGAAACGAGCCTAAAAAGACCAATTTCTCTTCAAACAAACTGAAACCTCAAGACACACTATACAACGCATACTAGTACTAAAAACGGCTCCTAAGAGCTTGTTTAAGATGGAAAAGTACGAAGGGATGGGGGTAAAATCACTATAAAGTATGCATATATCAGGTGTCAACGACGCACAATCGTTCCATCAATTCGTTCATCAAATCAAATAAGTTTGTTCTAATTATTGTATCATTGGAACAATCTAAAAGATGATTTATGGCTTCAAAATTTCTGATTCCTGACATGTTGAAATTAGAACCTCTTGATGACAAGAATTATAAACGTTGGGCTGCTAAGATGCGATTTTATTTGGAACAAATTGATATTGCTTATGTGATTGGTGATGTTTTGAAACATATTGATGAATCTGAACTGCTTGATTTCAAATTGAAATTTTCTAAGGATTATAGGACATGTAAGGGCATGTTGCTGCATCATATATCAAATGCATTGCTAGATATCTAGACATGGACGATTCTCCTTGTGCCGTGAGATAGGGTTCGACTCTCCTTGTTTCGTGAGACAAGGTTTGGTTTTTCTTGTACCTCGAAACGACATGACGTACATTGCAACTAAAGGACAAGCATATTGGTGTTTTCCTTGTACCTTGTGTTAGGTTATGATACATATGACAATTCATAAATCATGCGGAAAAACCATAAAGCCAGGAAAGCATATTATTTACACATAATCATTTAGCATAGTTTAGATGCATACACTTTGTTGCGTGCCTTCCCTAGCTGCGCCCGAACCGAACAAGAACAAGTCTTTAGGACTCCAAGTGTCGTCCCTCCGTAGATAGTCCACAGCACGTCCGGATCCGCCTTAAGCTTGACCAACTAGGATCGCCCTTAAGGTACTTAGAATTTTCGGCACATATAGGCAATTGTATGACTGAATTTTTGCTCTCAAAAATCACTTTGAATACTTGAATACTCTATCTAAAATAATGACCCTAGGCCTTTATTTATAGAGGTATGGAAAGGGAATCGTAATCCTATTAGGATACGAATTAATTAAACTAGAATCCTAATAGAATTCTTATTTTATTAATTCATCCTTTTAGGTTTAGGAATTTAATCATATGTCGAAACCTGATTGCTTTAGGATTCGTATAGCACACAAACACACATGCACGCACAGCAGCCCACGAGGGGCGCCATGCGCGCGCGCGCAGCCCGTGAGCTCGCAGCCCACTGCCACAAGCCCACACGCTGCCGCAGCCTTGGCGCGCGCTGGGCCTGCCTTGCGGTGGGCCTGGCGCAGCCTTGGCTGGTGCGTTTGTGGCGCGCTGGCTTGCTGGGCGATGGCCCGGTTTCGTGCTAGGCCTTCGTCTGGCAGGCCTCGTCCGATGCTAATTCGTACGATACGCTTCCGATTAATTTCCCGATTCCGGAATTCATTTCCGATACGAAAAATATTTAATATTTCCGATTCCGGAATTAATTTCCGTTTCGAACAAATATTTAATATTTCCGTTTCCGGAATTATTTCCTATTCCGATAATATTTCCGATTCTGACAATATTTCCGTTTCCGGCAATATTTCCGATTCCGGCAATATTTCCATTTCCGATAATATTTTCCGATACGTACCATGTTTCCGTTTCCGGCAACATCTACGACTTGGATAATATTTATATTTCCGACACGATCCATATTTCCGTTTCCGGCAATATCATCGTTTCCGGAGCATTCATTTCTTGCCTGTGACGATCTTAGCTCCCACTGAAACCAAGATCCGTCGATTCCGAATATCCATAGATGGAGTATTTAATGCCATTAAATACTTGATCCGTTTACGTACTATTTGTGTGACCCTACGGGTTCAGTCAAGAGTAAGCTGTGGATTAATATCATTAATTTCACTTGAACTGAAGCGGCCTCTAGCTAGGCATTCAGCTCACTTGATCTCACTGAATTATTAACTTGTTAATTAATACTGAACCGCATTTATTAGACTTAACATTGAATGCATACTTGGACCAAGGGCATTATTTCCTTCAGTCTCCCACTTGTCCTTAGGGACAAGTGTGCATTTCCTAATTCCTTTGCCGCTCGATGCTTGCTCTTGAACATAAGGTAAGAGTTGTCATCCTTATTATGTCCAGAGGTGTTCCTCGGTTTCAGAGTTCAACTGATCAAATAAACAGATAATCATAGCCTATGATTCATCCGAGCACGGCCATGCATTTCACAGTTTCTAGCTCTCCGAGTGGCCTTGTACAACTTTTAAGCATCTCATCCCGATTTATGGGAGGACAATCCCAATCTTGCGATCTTCAGATTAGACTTCGTTTGATAGGTGATTACCTGAGCGTTGCCTTTATAGCCTCCTTTTACGGTGCGACGGTTGGTCAACGTCAAAGCAACCAGTTCTCAAACAAGTATCTCAAATCACTCAGGTATTGAGGATTTAGTGTCTAATAATTTTAATGAAATTTACTTATGACAGATTTTCATCTCTTACAGTAAAGTTTCATAGGTCTTGTCCGATACTAGTCTTCCCAAAGTAAGTATCTATGCAAATGATTATGACATTGCCATGTCCACATAGTTCAAGAAACAGAACTACTAGTCATCTTGCATTCTAATCGTCTAACGTTTTCTATGCGTCCAATTTTATAGAAAACTCCGACTAGGGACCATTTTCAACCTTTGACATTCAAGTTCACTTGATAGACATTTCTTAGTCACAGGACCGGTCCTGACAGTCTATCTTGAATATATCGTCAAATTGAAGGGACTCATCATTTAATACTAAACCAAGATTAAATGGAATATGAAAATGCATTTCATATATGATAAATGTTCAACCCCATTGTTTTACAACCATGGGCCTCAAACCCATCTTTAAAACAGTTCATGGAATTCAAAGCTATGCTTGATTTCCAGTGCTACAACGTGAGTGTTGCTTCTCACTTGTTGCATGGGTTTAGTTATCACGCTTTGCCAATCTTAACATCCTTTTCATCGAATGTTCTTCAAGATATGATGATAAGAACTTTTGAGTTTGTTTATTATGTGATCTAGTCTTTCTTACTTAAATAGTGGTTCTACGCATTTTGCAATGAAGAACTATTAAGTCAACAGACATGTGATCTACCCAAGTTCAATGAAGAACTCTTTAACATAAACAACCCTGTTTTATTGCTTCTTAGGCAATAAGTATTTTTACTTCAACTTTATAGGTTGCTAGTGATGCTTTGTTTGGAATTACTTATCCAAGCAGTTCACAGATATGTGGAATACTTTCCAGCTGTATCTTAGAACATAGACATTAATATTTTAATATCCCACGCAACAACTCATGGTCTCCAATCCATGTTGCCATTTCAAAACACAATGCTCTATAGCTCGTCCTTATCAATGGTTAACTCCAAAGGGTCTTGCTTGATCCTTTGCCAGTGTTTATGCGTGTAGCATCAATATTTAGCATATCTTTATTTCCTTGAATCAAGAACTATTCCTATGTACCTTTTCAAGTACCATAAGTATTCTTGATCTCAATCTAGTTGATCTTCACTTAGATCAATAGATATTGGTATATGTTCGTCATGCCTAAAGTCAGACGATACGTTTTTGGCGATCCTCATATTATATCATACATGATAAATTCTTTTGCACAATAATTCCCAATTGAATTCTATTCATGTAACTTTAGCTCATTCAGTTACAGTAGATACTGAATCCAACTAAATTCTTTGACATATAATATAGGTGAAGAATCTCATTAGATTCTTTGATGTTTAACTTAGTAAATGCTTATACATAGTTCAAACATTCATTACTTAGATTTATTCATATGGATCGAATATCTCCAATGGAGTCTTTCGTGTTTGATTTAGTAAATGCCATTACTAAACAATATCATAAGATCTTTGTAAATAGATCTTAATACCCAGTATGTACTAAGTTTCGCCTTGGTCCATCATTGATGAATAATTTCAAACCTAAGTCATTAGCATTTGAATGTTATTTCACAATAGAGAGATATGTGTGATACACATAGGACCAAATAAGTTTTACGTACTCCCACTAAACTTCTTATATATCTATAAGAATCATGTATATTTTATGAAACTAAAATGCTTATTAGCTTCACTAAAATACAGTTCCAATTCCCAATTGCTTGCTTAAATCTGTACTTAGATTTCATAAGTTAGCATTCCTTTTCAAGCATTTATTTGGATCCACAAATCCTATGACATGCCATGTACATAGTTTTCTTCCAACATTTGATTGAGGAATACGTTTTGTCATCCAATTGTCATATGTACCAATATGCAATCATTGCTTGAGTTATAGACTTGAGCATTACGATTATGCATGAGGTTTCAACACAATCCATGCCATGAATTTGCTTGTAACCTTTAGCAACTAATCTAGCTTTGTGTATGAACACAATTCCATGTTTGATGGTTTTTATCCTTAAAACAAACTTGCAACCAATAGGTGTGAAACTATTCTTGCAAATCAACAAAATTTCAATTTTGTCATCAAAACATTGGTTATGTTTTATGGCCTCTAACCATTTAAAACATTTGAGTCTATATATGGCCTCTAACCATTTTAGGGAATCTAGGTTTCGTCATAGCTTTCTTACAAGTCACAAACTCATTAATCTACATGATAATAGTTTGACTGCAAGTTGTAGGTTTCTTCACTATCTAATAGAAGAATCTCATAGTTTCATTGACCAGAACTCTATGTTTCTTTACTATCTAATAGAAGAATCTCATAGTTCCAGTGACTTGAACTCTATGCCTACTTGGGTATAGAACATCAAACAATAGAATATCAACAGGCACTTTGAGAGTCCTTTGAATATTCTATTCTCTTTGAAGCACTTGTAAAGTCTTCTAAGAGATGTCTATTCTTTAAAGCCACTTGTAAAGTCCTTACAGAATAAGTTCGGATTTTCTGAAGCACTTCGAAAAGCCTCCTGAATGTCCGTTTATGTTTGTTGTTCGCCTCGAAGACTTTTGAGGTCTATTTTCTCCCACTTGTCATTTTGGAAACGAATCTCCAAAAGGACATTATTTCGAGCAAAGAAACAATATGTTCTCAAAAATTCGTGGTAGAAACAATACCCTTGTGTCTCATTTGAATAAATCATAATGAAACATATATCTATACTTGGGCCTTAGTTTGTCGAATGACAAACACTAAGCTCCCACTGAGTTTTGCAACTTTCTAGATATATTTTATGAAAAGTTATTCTGAAATTACTTTTCAATAGCTTTGACGAATTTGGTTTAGTTTGGTGGTAGTTGAGCATTTTGTTTTAGAAATTATAGGAAAAGTTTTTATGATTCATCATTAATCGAATCAAGTACTAATTGACTTCGATTATTCCAACTAAGATATGCCATATCTTATGGACCTAGATTGTGAAATTACAACACACAATCATTGATGATCATATTTGGTCTCAAGTAATCATCAACATGATCTAACCTAGATCTTTATGATTTCTTGCCAAGTGGATTTTATACTTCTGAATCTTTGAACTAGCCAAACAGATTCAACTTATATCACATTTGAGTAAATAAACCTATATTCACTCAAATCCATGTGAAATAATAAAGTCATAAAATCTTTCTTTAGCTTTGAACTCTATTGTCTAGGCGTTCTA
The DNA here is from genome assembly GCF_020520425.1 of Spinacia oleracea. NCBI lineage: Eukaryota > Viridiplantae > Streptophyta > Magnoliopsida > Caryophyllales > Amaranthaceae > Spinacia > Spinacia oleracea. The sequence goes on along the minus strand of NC_079489.1, from coordinate 38,338,235 downwards.
ACAATAGTTCATATCTTTTGTTACTTTCAACAAGTAAGACTAGTTATCTTAAAATGATCTAGAAATCAATCAACTTTCAAAAGTCCATCAAAATAGAGCTTTTGAATGTTAAGTTGTTGATATGGTCTAAGCAACAATGCCAAAGATTAGTGGAACTCAAATCAAGGGGTTGATTTGAACCTAGTAAAGTTCTTTAAAGAGTTGTTTGTTTTAATCAAGCATATTGACTCAACCTGTAATTGACCATTTCATTCAAATAAACAAACAAACATTGTTTTTGTTTTTCTTGAATGTGAGTCTTTCTGTGTTTGAAAACAGAAATTTAGGTATGTTGATTATGGAACAAAATAGACATTAAGTTCCAGCCTTTGAAAGGACTTAAAACAAACTAGATGACCCTACAACTAATGTAGCATTGCCATGCTTCATTTCCCACTTGTAGGTCATTAGTGTATCCTAGCTTCCATTGTTTGAGTTATTACCGAAGTAAGAACCTTAAGCGGTATATGATACCAAGGAAGTTTGATTGCTAGGTCACTTCTCTTTAAACATAAACTTATAGGTAGAAACGGAATCATAAATTCCTTTCATTTGTTCCTCGATTTCCTATTTCTTGTACCTTTTCTTATAGTCTTAAGAATTGAATTCTTTAGTGTTGACTTTTATACTTTGTTAGACATGTCCATTGTCACCCCAACAAGGTTCTTACCATTTAATTTATGTTGAATATTAAGTTTCAACTAGATGATCTTACCAGAAGCTTCTAAAGTTCTCTAAGCATCGATCTATTCGAATGTCTAGGGACTAGACTCATTCGAGAATTAAATGGACAAAGATATTAGGTTGTTAACCATTGGTAAAGCTGAGCGTATTAAACTCAATGCTTTATGATCTCAAAACTACAGTGTATTTTGAATTCACAAGCACCAATTGGTTTGCCATTCGACTTTGATGTTCGAAAACAACCATAAAAGTCGCTATAAGAAACGTACATTTTAAATTGCTCACTTTCTCTCATTTCCGTGAATCGTTCTTGGATTCACTACCAATCGAGGAAATTTACTGTTACCTTTCTAAAAGGATTTATTGCAGTGCAAGATATTTAATTATAAACAATAATGAAAACATACATTGAAGCATGCAAAGTCTAAACATTTATCATGAATAATAACTTGAAAATGAAAGCAATCATGCAATTTAAACAAGTTATTAGCATTTTATTCGAATTTATTGTTCCGGCAGGTGTGAATAAAATGATTCCAAGATCCTAAAATCATTGAAGAACTAAGCACAGTTTATCGACTTAATCCTAAAACATTTTAGGTAAGCAAAAGCCTTTTGCTAATAGTCTAGAAACTACTCTTGGTTGATAGGCACGTCTAAGAACTTATTAGGTAAACCTATCGATTTTGCCACGACATAAAAGGACTCCTTACTTATATCGTTGAGTTTCACCAAAACTAACGTGTACTCACAATTATTTGTGTACCTTGCCCCTTTAGGACCAATAAGTAACACCTCGCTGAGCGAAAACTATTACTAGATTGATGTTAGGATATCCAAGCAAGTGTATATTTTGGCATGGCACCTTTTAACTCAATTTTTAAGTTTGGAACTTAAGGCTCTTACTATGTTGGTTAGATTTTAAGTGAACTAAAATCCTTAATCATGCAACATAATCAAGCTTTTGATCTCATGCACTTTAAGACATATTTAAAAGCAATAAATAACTTAAAACATGCATAAGATAAATGTGATCTAGTATGGCCCGACTTCATCTTGAAGCTTTAACTTCAAAGTCCGTCTTGAAAATCTCCGTGGGAGGCACCATTTTCTCCAAATAGGATAAGCTACAATTAAAACTAATTACAACTATTTGATGGTACGCAGATCATATTTGAATTGAAAAACAACTTTGGTACTTTAGACTAATTACATTCAAATTAATGGTACGCAGACCATATTTTCTATCCTATTTGGGCCATACTAGTCACTTCATAACCTGCAAAACAGTACATATACAATATATACCATTCACCCATTCATTAACATGAATGGCCCACATAGCTGGTTAGTAAAACACATTATGCATCACGTAAACATTTGCAGTAATTAATCAAGGGCACCAATAATCTACCAATTATTCAGTCCTTATTAATTCTAATCAAGTTGTTTTAACCTTAAGGATTTGTAGACCTAATCAAGAGTTTATGACTAAAAAGCGCTCCCACTTAAACCAATAAATTCATATGCTTTACTAATTTTAAACATAAAAATGTATTTCTAGTCTAACCGGAAACATACAAATTTAATTAAAATTTAAAGCTCATATAAATTTATAATTGAATCCAAAAAGTTTAATTTAATTTCAGTCGTATTTAAATTAATTCATGATTTTAATTTTAGTAAAATAATTAGAATAAATAAAATTTATTATAATTACAATATTCAAAATTAAAATCCAAGAAAATAATTTAAATTATTAATTTTAAAATTAATTAAAATTACGTAAACTGAAAATTTCAAATTAAAATTTCAAAACGATCTAATCGTAACGCAACAATTCCACGCAACGCACGCCTATGGGCCACACGCACACAGCCATCGCTGGCCATGTGCGCGCAGCCCATGCGCTGCATCGTATCGCTGCTGCTCACCATCGCAAGGCATCACGCGAGCTGGTGCTCGCTGCGCGCGCCAGCGCTCGATGCAACAAGAATGCTGCCGCAGCCCATCGCTGGGCGCAGCGCTCGTCGCACGTCGCAACAAGCAAACTGCTTGCCATCGCTGGGCGCAGCGCTCGTCGCACGTCGCAACAAGCACGCTGCACACCATCGCTGGGCGCAGCGCTTGTCGCACGCACAATAGCGCTCGCTGCGCGCGAGCGATCGATGCTGGGGCGTAGCACTCGTGGCACGCGAGCTTGCGCTCGCTGCGCGCGAGGCTCCGCACGCTTGCGCGAGGCAGTGCGCGCTGTGGCGCAGCTCGCTTGATGCCCACACGCGACTGCTCGTGCCTTGCTCTCGCCCTCGCCCATTCGCCCATCGCACACAGCCCACGACACAAGGCAGGGCTGCTGCCTTGTGCTCGTGCACCATGGCCTTGCTCATTGCATTCGTACCGCATGGGCGACGAGCTCCCTTGCTCGTCGTCACATGCCCGCACTATACAACACCCCTTAAGGGTAACACGTAGCGTCCATTGCTTTGTGCGTGCAAGTTATATGAGCGAATCGCAGAAAAATTTAAAATTTATATTAAAAATTAATGACAAATTAATAAATAATATTAATTTCATAATTTTAGGGCGAAAAATCGAAAATTTATTATTCAATTGATTTCCGATTAACATGGATTCAAGTCTAGGTCATAAAAAAATTTAAAATTTAACATAAATTTACAATTTTTATGGTGGTTTTTAATCATAGGTATCTAATTAAATTATAACTAATTATGAAAATCAAATTAATTCTAAATTATTCCAATTTTCAACAAATTAATCATAATTACAAATTAGATTGCATAATTAACAAGGCTAGGCATTCAAACTTGTTAAACATATACAGTAGGTCAATCAAAAATTCAAGATTTATCAACAAGAATCGCAAATATTTAATTTAACATCTTAAATTTACGAAATTTTGCATTCGAAAAACTAAAACCTCCGAAAAGTCATAGTTAGGCTTCGAATTTGAGAATTCTGGGTTCGGCCGAAAAATTTTAGAATGCCTTTTACATGCGGAATTGACACAAAAATCACTCGATTTGGATGAGTAACGAAGAAACTGCCGAAAAACTGCGTACGTATAATTAAATAAACGCAATTTGCAATTAATTAACAATTACGAAAATTAATCACCCCTTTTAATTCTTGCAAATTTGTAATATTTAACCATGTTCATGCAATTTAGATTATGAAAATAATAAGAGGCTCGTGATACCACTGTTAGGTTATGATACATATGACAATTCATAAATCATGCGGAAAAACCATAAAGCCACGAAAGCATATTATTTACACATAATCATTTAGCATAGTTTAGATGCATACACTTTGTTGCGTGCCTTCCCTAGTTGCGCCCGAACCGAACAAGAACAAGTCTTTAGGACTCCAAGTGTCGTCCCTCCGTAGATAGTCCACAGCACGTCCGGATCCGCCTTAAGCTTGACCAACTAGGATCGCCCTTAAGGTACTTAGAATTTTCGGCACATATAGGCAATTGTATGACTGAATTTTTGCTCTCAAAAATCACTTTGAATACTTGAATACTCTATCTAAAATAATGACCCTAGGCCTTTATTTATAGAGGTATGGAAAGGGAATCGTAATCCTATTAGGATACGAATTAATTAAACTAGAATCCTAATAGAATTCTTATTTAATTAATTCATCCTTTTAGGTTTAGGAATTTAATCATATGTCGAAACCTGATTGCTTTAGGATTCGTATAGCACACAAACACACATGCACGCACAGCAGCCCACGAGGGGCGCCATGCGCGCGCGCAGCCCGCGAGCTCGCAGCCCACTGCCACAAGCCCACACGCTGCCTCAGCCTTGGCGCGCGCTGGGCTTGCCTTGCGGTGGGCCTGGCGCAGCCTTGGCTGGTGCGTTTGTGGCGCGCTGGCTTGCTGGGCGATGGCCCGGCTTCGTGCTGGGCCTTCGTCTGGCAGGCCTCGTCCGATGCTAATTCGTACGGTACGCTTCCGATTAATTTCCCGATTCCGGAATTCATTTCCGATACGAACAATATTTAATATTTCCGATTCCGGAATTAATTTCCGTTTCGAACAAATATTTAATATTTCCGTTTCCGGAATTATTTTCCGATTCCGATAATATTTCCGATTCTGACAATATTTCCGTTTCCGGCAATATTTCCGATTCCGGCAATATTTCCATTTCCGATAATATTTTCCGATACGTACCATGTTTCCGTTTCCGGCAACATCTACGACTTGGATAATATTTATATTTCCGACACGATCCATATTTCCGTTTCCGGCAATATCATCGTTTCCGGAGCATTCATTTCTTGCCTGTGACGATCTCAGCTCCCACTGAAACCAAGATCCGTCGATTCCGAATATCCATAGATGGAGTATTTAATGCCATTAAATACTTGATCCGTTTACGTACTATTTGTGTGACCCTACGGGTTCAGTCAAGAGTAGGCTGTGGATTAATATCATTAATTCCACTTGAACTGAAGCGGCCTCTAGCTAGGCATTCAGCTCACTTGATCTCACTGAATTATTAACTTGTTAATTAATACTGAACCGCATTTATTAGACTTTACATTGAATGCATACTTGGACCAAGGGCATTATTTCCTTCACCTTGAAACGACAGTTCGTACCTTGCAACTAAAGGACAAGCATATTGGTGGTTTCCTTGTACCTTGAAACGATAGGACAAGCATGTTAGTTTTCCTTGTACCTTGAAACGACAAGAAAGACATAATGGTTTTCCTTGTCCCTTAAGACGACATGGCAAACATATGAATTTTTTTTTATTTCTCCGATCGCATCGTTCGTGAAACTGTCGTTTCGATTGAGCGAGGGTATGATAAAATATTGTATGTGATAGAGTTATGTTATATCTTAGCTATATGATATAAGATAGAACTCTATATATCTAGTTTGTAATATAAATAGAGGCGTATCACCACGAATAATAAAGCACACCTATATATTTTCCCATCAATACTCCCTTCGTCCCAAATTACTCGTTACACTTACATTTGCACAAACTTTTAGGTGATACGTGGTGTTGGGGAATACAGTTAAATTCATATAACATGTGCGGAACAATCCCCAAAGCCAGGAAACATGCATAAAGCACAGATTAAGCAAACTTACATTCGAAGCGTGTTTTCCCGAGTTTATGATTCACGAACACGAACAAAGGACTCCAATCGTCGTTCCTCTATTTGATTCACTGTAGACACCTACTTTTGTCCCCATTCCCGAAAGGGAAGGTTCGATGATGAGAACATAAATCTCCATTTGGCAACGCATCTCCTATAAAATAACGAATCTCGATCACCCTTTTCATTTCAGCCAAACCTGCTATTTATAGAAACCTGCTAAAAATAGTAACTGCCATAACGGGTAGTTGTTAAAAGTGGCAAGACATAAAAGATAGAAATCTGTCAGAATTAGGTGTTGCACTCCAACATAAGTCCTAAAAGAGATAGAATTGGCAAAAGGAATTCTATTCTTGTTATAATTCGAAAATAAGAGTTACGTATTGATTAAATTCCTAACGAACCTAGAGTTCGTAACGGGCCCAGACGCATTCCGTCATAAGTTGATACGCACTAAGAAACTCGGATAAGTCTCAAAAGCTCCGTGATTAAGAGTCCAAATCTGACAAAAAGGCTCGGCTCAGACCCTATTTTCAACGCCTGGGTCTGGGCGCTGAAAATACCTGGGGCCGTGTCGTCTCCGAATTCTCTTTGGGTTCGGATTCTAAAGATCTATCTTTCCACCAACTCTTTCCCTATAAATACAGCCTCAAAACCGACGTGAACAGGACACACAATTGATAATCTGAGTATTGACTCCAACCCTAAGCCTAAGCCTCACGCTGCGAAATTGATCCCGCGTTTTGTCGCAATCGACCCAAAAGTCGAACAGAACGTATCCTGTCCCCTGTAGCTGATGAATTAAGCCTAAATACTGGAACACTGCTCAGAAACCCGAGATTCTTTAAATAAAAGGAGAAATAGCAAAGCCAAGTGGTTAGTTTTCTGAGAACCGTGACGCACCTCTCAAGGGTGCGTCGTAATGTGTCCCTTCGCATGATTTAATCGCTTTCATCACCCTTTTATAAAAATTTTAAACTATTAATTTGATTGATCTATCACGCCTAATAAAGATAATACCTTGGACAATCGAACTATCATGCTAGGTACCTTAAATCAATCTAAACAAGATAATCACGATCGATTTAGTATTATGTGTTGCATATTGCTAAAATCAACTCAGAATAGTTTAATAGTTAACGCATGTCCCTTCAATTATTTATGTTGAGCTAGTAAGGATAACCTGCCTCTGGAGTTATCGATGAGCACTCCTCTCGGTAGTTACAGTCCCCCGAACTCTCAATCTCTGCCCTGCGGGTGTACGTTGAGCGATCCCCACACCAGGGATCACAAGGGAACCTATGGCCGTCGTGGTCGAACATAATTGCACTCCCTTATGTCACCCCGATAACCGGGTTTTGTCAGTTTTTCTCATTGTCGTTAAAAACTGAATGGCGACTCCTATGTTACTAGTCGATTGGGTGTAAACTCACAGGAAATCAAACTACACTTGATCTGACAACGTCACGCCCACGAGGGAAGAGGTCATGCATTAGCCTCGTGCTTTTTCGACCCCCTCACAGTGGCGACTCCACTGGGGAACGTTAATGAAATACTCGTGCTCGTAGGTAATCAAAATAGCCGAAGGGTGAAATGATCCTACTCCGCGTTTATTTCCTTATCAAGTTGGGACGGCCTGAAAATCAACATATTAATGTGAACGGACAGAACCGCATAACGAATCTCGGCTCCCTTGGCATGTTTCATCTCGGGAGTTGGGACTAAGGATACCCATCGCCAACCGGGGGGTGCATACGCTTCGAATGTTGTCCACTCGGCACTTGTAGCTAGTAGTACACCCGTCCCAAACCCAATCGCTCGCCCTCTAAGGTCCCTCTCATTGGTGCATGCCCCCTTGGCTTACATCGTGATTGGCCTCTTGGGACGAAATTCTTCTGTTGAATGCACTATCTCGACCGGGGCATGTGTTGGATCTACGATAGAAGCGGTACCAAGCCAGGCGCAAATATTACCCATAAAAGCCTATCATAAACTACGTGACATATTATTTTTCCTTCATGTTGTAATGTTAGTTATGTGTAGCGAATTACATGATTATATTGTGATTGTGTGTGACAAATAACGCTAGAAAACCAACGACCCTAAAAAATTGCCTAAACATTCATAAACACCAATTGGCCAAAGCGTTATACCAAAATACGTGTTCCGCAACCCCGGGCGATCGCCAAAAAAATCAGCGACGCCTAGGATGGCCTGTAACGGATCCCACAACGCTGCACAACGCGTAAAGGACGTTATTAGGCAAACACGCAAAATTAAGTCGCATATACGAAAAAAAATAGACGAACAGAATACGAGTACCAGCCAGGGACGCATTTTCAGCGCCCCTGGCTGAGCGCCAATTATTTCAACGCCCCCTGCTGGGCGCTGAAGTTGCTGCTTGGCCTTTTGGCCAGGCGCCGCAGCCTCGGTGCCCGCGCACAAAATATACGTAGCAATAAAAAATTCGTAACAAATTCACTATGAGGGCGTACGGAAAAGGCACTCAATTCTAAAAACGACTTACAAAATAAATAACTCCTTGCGTCGTCATTAGGCCTCCTATGACGACAATGTTCGGCACCAAAACCAAGCATGCCTATTAATATAACTTTGAATGTCACGCGGGCAAGTGTTTCAAAAATCTAAAGAATGACCAAAAGAAAAGCCAAAAATACACCAACAAGAGTGAGAATAGAAAACCGATAGGAGAGTCAAAAGTCTAGACTAAGTAATGCTTAACTTTGGGGCCTAAACTTTAGCTTGTCTTATGCATAGGGCTGGTTCTGCCACTTGACGTCGATCTGAAAATCAAAGGTTAGTACGTCTCGAAGATACATCACCAACACAAGGTTTAGCAACTCCAAGCTCCATCCGTCACTCCCCCTTTCAAAGATCTCTGATTCCCCAACCTCGATTCGCAACCTCAAACATGTCCATGGAAGAGTTGCGGGACCAAATGGCCCAAATGACCCTACTTATGAATCAATTGAAAATGGAAAACGAATCCTTAGCGGCTGCGCAAGCCAAACATGACCTCGATAACGAGAAGAAGATCGAAAAAATGATTCTGCAACAAACTATGGGGAGCAAGTATTTCTCCCTCGATCCTGAACCTTTTCCCGGCAAACTACCGGAAAAGTTTAGTTCATCCGACTTACCGAAGTTCAAAGCCACGGACAATCCCCGTGATCATCTCTTGAGATTTGTGAATGCCATGAACTTGAAAGGTGTGGACAAGTCCATGTATCTGCCTGCCTTTCCTTTGTCCTTGGAACCTGTACCACTCAAATGGTACTACCACCAGGACCCTAAGCTCTTCCCCACTTGGGAGGACTTTGTCAATGTCTTCATCAAGCAATACTCGTCGAACATAGATTTTCAAGTCACCATGCGCGAGCTGGAAGTCCTCTTCCAAAAGAAAAATGAAGGTTTCACGGCCTACTTTGCTAGATGGAAGGACCAAGCGGCCCAACTAATCAATAGGCCTCCTGAAACTGAATTGGTCCAAAAATTCATTGACAACCTAGACCCAGCTTATAACAACATCTTAGATACTTGGGCCTTGACACCTTCAAGAGGGTTTACGATGTAGGAATAAAGATCGAGGATGACCTCACAAAAACAGTACAAAGAAAGCCTGCATACAAAAGTAATGCCTACAACAGGGGCCACACGCCTCAAGCCCAAGAGGTCCACGCCGTAGAAGAAACCCCAACCCGAAGGAGCCCCGGAAGGTGGACCCGAGACCGAAAGTTTGCCCCACTCGGGTCGACTCTAGTACAAGCCTTCCAAAGGCTAACCAAACAAGGAAAATCAAGGCCCATAGGCCCCACACCCGACCCTCCATTCAAAAATAAATACTGGGTCGAGGGCGCCCGCTGCAAGTTCCATCAAGGAAATGGGCACGATACTGAAAACTGCTGGAATCTAAAAAACACGATCCAGGATATGATAGAGGATGAAATAATACCCCTCCCTAACGTTGGAAAACCCAACAACAACAAGAGCCCACTCGGCTCTTGTCGCATCTCTCTCGATCAACCAGAAAATATGAACTTTGACCCTACAGTGTATATTACACCCCAAGGTGTACCACTCGCCATGGTCCCTATGGATCAAATCGAGAGAGAAGTGTACGGTGTGTGGGATGATGATGCTGAAGATATCTACCTGTCCCAAGTATCGGGCCAGGACCTCTTTACTGAAACTTGGCCCGGGCACTCTCCCATTGACACCACCCCTCAAGAGCCCAAAGTTGACAATCTCACTCGGTCCGGAAGGGTATACCAACAGGATATTCGCCCACCTCCCGTGGACGACATCCCAGTCACACAGACTCCTGAAAACGTGCGGCACACCACCGTCGCAGAAGTCATCGAAAATCCTCTCTTGAAGCAACTAAAAAGAACCAAAGCCGAGATTACCATCTGGGATCTCATGTGCACTTCAAAGGAACATCGTGAAAAACTTATTCGCTCACTTGACCTCATCTCAGTCCCTACAGACATCACACCTGACTTGTTGGTTAGCCACGTCACGAGAGATGTTGAGGAAAAAGCAATAGTTTTTACTGACAAAGACTTACCTAAAGAAGGAGGCGCCCAAAATAAGGCTCTCTATCTAGTGGTTGGATGCAAAGGACAAAACATCCCCCTAGCACTCGTAGATAACGGTTCAGCGGTAAATGTTTGCCCATTGGGAACCGCCCATTGCTTGGGGCTAGGAAATGATGACTCCCAAACCTCCACGCAAGGGGTGCGAGCCTATGATAACTCTCGAAGGCCTGTGCTGGGAAAAATCAACCTCACAATACAAACCGGGCCTGTGGCACGCACCACGGAGTTTCAGATAATTGACATCAAGCCCACTTTCAACCTCCTCTTAGGGCGCCCTTGGCTCCATGACTTAGGAGGTGTGGCTCCTACCTTGCACCAAATGGTTAAACTTAACCATAACGGGGTAATTCTGGAAATACGCGCCCCACCTCTCGACGTCAGTTGTACTATGGTCGGAACGACCGATGCTGCAGAAGACCTTTACGGTTTTCAAGTGGATGAAGTCATCCAAGTCATTGAGGACTACAATTTAGCATTTCTAGATCCACGAGCGTCCCGTGTCATCCCTAAAATGTTGCTAGCTCAAGGCTATTTCCCGGGAACTCCATTAGGAATAAGGAAGAAGAACAACATGTTCCATCCCCCACCCAACAAAACTACTCCCTTTGGTCTAGGCTATACACCAACGGAAGAAGATATCGCTGACCACTTGTCTAGGCTACGCCTTAAGCAAGCCAAGACAAAACAAACCACCCTTCTTCCCCCATACCAAAGAACCCTTAACGGTATGTTTGTCCGAGAAGGAGAACAACACCCCTGCTGCGACTTCCCTAGACCCTTTGTTCAGAACGGCCTGCTAAAACCCGGATTTGAAATTTTCCAAGACTGTCATACTATGGATGAGGCACCCCACCTCACCAAGACTGAAACAGCTGAAATGTTAGACAACCAAGCTCTGTGGACATTTTTTAACGAATCGAGGCCTATGGAGGACGAGACTGTAATAACCACCCTAGCCCTACAAGATGAAGGTTTCAATCCAACCCGGTTAATCACTCCTATATCAACACCAGAAGAGACCGAGAACGGATGGGTGAAGACATATCAGTGGGTCAATGCAAAAGGAATAGAGTTCAAGATGAGTACAGGCGAAGGACCAAAGTTCTACGAGACTAAACCAAAGGCTTGAGCCATAGAGAGCACTTTAGCAAAACGCCTAGTAGTTCTTTAGATGATAGAAAAAATAAAACTCTAGAGATGGTCCTAAGACCCCTTAGAATATAGGTTAATTTATTTCAGTGTGTTTTCCTTACTTTCCAAATTAATAAAGGCGTAAGATTTCTCCTAAAAAATTTTCTGCTCTAACACAACAAGCACTAATCACATTTGCAAAAACAAAGTCAAAAAATAAGGAAGCGGCCCACTTTAGGCCCAATAGCAAGGCCCACTCGGTCTTGAATCGTGACGTCAAAACCAATTCTCTAAATCCATAAAATAAACTGTACATAAAGGTCAATCCGTGCAATCATAAAAGTCAACCCATGCAACCCACAGAAACCAAAAAGAAGTCAAATCCAAACAATGCAAAATATTGCTCAACAAAAAAAATTCATAAAACATGAACCCATCATTCCCACCATTAACAACACGCACCTCAACCCACCCAAAAAGCCTACACACAGATCTTCACATCTTTCGCACCCTAACTCCATTTTCAAAGACGTTTTGAGTCACGAATAGGAAAAATTAATCCGGACGAAAATGCATCTCACGCTAACAGTCCAAAAAGCTTCCGAAACAGTGTCAAAATTGATTCCTGACGAATAAAAAGTAAAACGAAACAAAGGAAAAGAAATAAAAGCAAGAAACATGTAAAGGAAGCAACACGCCAAAAATCGCCCCAGGAATCAGTTTCAGCGCCCAGAGCTGGGCGCTGAAATCATTAACGCCCCAGTCTGGGCGTTGAAACTCTCTGCTTGCCGAAGTTTACCTAGAAGTGCTCGTCATTTTATCCGCAGATACACGGAAAAATAACAAACACTTGGGGGGTACAGCACGTGTCCACAGATATACATACCACAAAAAAAACATGAAAAAAAAACATGAAAATAAAACGATGCGCAAAATACATGCACTCAAAAATATAGCCTATTTATGGATGTACTCAAACAATGCGCAAAACACATGTACTCAAAAAAATCATAAAGCAAATTTCGACTTACGGCAAAGCAGCAGATCAAAATAAACATCGCCTATTCTACCGTTTCAAATAATATGTTTCCATCTCAGAACATACTTATCTAATCCGGTATCCTAAGATTCATTCTAGCTAGAACTACGCGCGACCTGATTCTAAGTTAAAATTATTTAACAAGGATACGTAGGCAATCCCATTTATGGATTCGGTCCAATCAAAAAATATATAATGTGCATAAGTGTTGGAAATGAGCGAATAAAAAAAGAGAAGCAAAGCGAGAACAAGAAAGCAAAGAAACCAGAAAAATAAAATCACGCCTTTATTAATATTTAAAAATAATAAGAAGGAAAACAAAAGTGCTAAGGAATGAAAAACAAACACAACTGAAATAAATAAAGGGAATCTACACCCTAGCAAGAACTACACTACTCGAGTTCTTCCGGATCATCAAATAGAGTGATGTAGAGGGCAATGTTCGCAGGGTCCACCCCCACAGGCTTCTGCGCTACCCCTATGTCGATCTCCATAAGAACAGGCTCCTTGACACTAACTTCCAAGGATGCCAAGGCCTCAGAAACATTTTCAGTTTGAACAGCTATAGCCCGCTCAGCCTCAAGGGCACAAATAATGGGAGGGGAAGGATTATCAACATCAGTTGGATTAGCCACTGGTTCTACTGGGGGCTGAACTTTCCTAACCCATACATTATTCCGGCGACGATCTCCGCGAGAGCTTGCATTTCTTTTGGTAACAGCAGGCCCCTTCATGTTAGGTACCTTTTTGGGCCTAGAACTGGAACGGGGAGGAATTTCCTTTCTCTTTCGATCAGGACGAGCTTTCACAGTCTTAATGCCATTTTCACGAGATTTAGCAGGATTACGGTTTTCATACTTATCCCTACCTCGAGGTATCAAAAGTTCAGCCGGCTCTTCATTCCGAGCCTTAGTTCTCACAGCCTTATCATCGGAACTCATCCACAGCTTATAATTCTCGGAAAGACCCACAAAACCATCTGTAGTCACGGTCCAACGCGGGAGGCCACCATAATACTTAGCCCATGCTTGAACCCGTGCTCGTGAAAAAACCGCTACTTTAGGTGGTACCGTATCAGCAAATGGGATAGTCTGCCTTAAGCCGTATTGTCGCATGACTCGGTAAGGAAAGATCTAAACAGGCCGAGATAATCCCAACAAAGAAACATGAACTACCGTCTCGGAACCCCCCGTCATATTAGTCAAACCCCACCACGGTACCACCCACTTAATAGAGCATATGCCATGAGTAAAATAGAAGGCCCATTCGGCCTCGTCCTGGCCTTGGTGCAAACACTTTCGGTTGCCTAAACCTATAGGGCGATAATGTTTAGGATCGGCAGGAGCTTCTAGAAGCCTAAGTCGTTCCATGAGCCAAGTCTGCAAAAAAACGGGTACGATCAGAAAAATAATAAGGCCTGGGGCGCATTTTCAACGCCCAGGACCAGGCGCCAGAAATTCCGACGCCCAGCTCTGGGCGCTGAAAATCAGCTCCAGGCAGAGGCAAACAAAAAGAAAAAATAATTATATGCGCGCAAAAAAAAACGATCAATTACCTGCAGCAATAGGGGGCTCCCCTTAAAATTTTTGGACTTGGCATCCTTCTTTAACTCATCCGCACCCAACAAGGTCTCAGCAACAATCAACGGCATAATAGAATAGCAACTCTCCATCTGACTGATCAGGGGAATCAACCTTATGTCACCAAACTCACCATTGTTATTCGACAGTAAATAGTGGTTCAACAAGCAGAATACAAGTGCCCCGATATTCAATTTCTGTTCAGTCATATTTTTACTAGGCCTAAAGTGATGTTTTGCAAGCTTCGCCAAATTAACCTTATCACCTACAATGATCTCAGCAAAAGTGTCATCATCTAGTCCTAGGAAAGCCCCTATAGTTGTTTTACCCTCTTCAACAGTGCCAGGGGTAGCAGGAGTAGCATTGGTAGGATAACACAGGATTGCGGCAAATTCATCTGGCAAAGGGCATACCTCAGTGCCCCGAAAAACAAAAACATGGTGATCTGAATCCCAAAAGGTTAGGGCGGCATACAGAAAGTTATAATCAATGTTAATTTTTTGTAAGCCTAAAAGTGCCTCTAAGTGGTATCCTTTCAACAAAACCTTTTCTGTGGCATTAAGGGCTCTAAGCCAGCGCCTAACAACTCGTTGGAGGGAGAAAGGAGGAATCTGTTAGGTTATGATACATATGACAATTCATAAATCATGCGGAAAAACCATAAACCCAGGAAAACATATTATTTACACATAATCATTTAGCATAGATTAGATGCATACTCTTTGTTGCGTGCCTTCCCTAGCTGCGCCCGAACCGAACAAGAACAAGTCTTTAGGACTCCAAGTGTCGTCCCTCCGTAGATAGTCCACAGCACGTCCGGATCCGCCTTAAGATTGACCAACTAGAATCGCCCTTAAGGTACTATTATTTTCGGTACTTTATAGGCAAATGTGTGACTGAATTTTTCTCTCAAAAACTCACTTTGAATACTTTGAAACTTGTGTTATAAATTGTGAGCCCTAGCCTCATATTTATAGCGGTATGGAAAGGGAATCGAAATCCTATTCAGATACAAATTAATCAAACCTAGAATCCTACAAGAACTCTAATTTAATTAATTTATCAAATAGAATTAGGAATTTAATCATTAACCGAACTCTGCATGTTTTAGGAAACGTGCACGAACACAAACACTTGCACACACACGCACGGCAGCCACGATGGGCCCCATGCGTGCGCGCGAGCAGCAGCCCACTCAGCGCCCGCGCGCGCTGCGCGCTGCGCGTGCTGTGCGCGCTGTGCTCGCTGCGCGCTGCGCGCAGCCTGCTGGGCCTGGCCTTGCGCTGGGCCTGGCGTGGCTGTTTGTGCGGCGCGCTTGGCTTGCTGGGCGATGGCCTGGCTTCGTGCTGGGCCTCGTCCGGCAGGCCTCGTCCGATGCTTATTCGTACGACGCGCTTCCGATTAAATTTTCCGATTCCGGAATTCATTTCCGATACGAACAATATTTAATATTTCCGATTCCGGAATTAATTTCCGTTTCGAACAAATATTTAATATTTCCGTTTCCGGAATTATTTTCCGATTCCGGTAATATTTCCGATTCTGACAATATTTCCGTTTCCGGCAATATTTCCGATTCTGGCAATATTTCCATTTCCGATAATATTTTCCGACACGTACCATGTTTCCGTTTCCGGCAACATCTACGACTTGGATAATATTTATATTTCCGATACGATCCATATTTCCGTTTCCGGCAATATCATCGTTTCGGAGTATTCATTCCTTGCCTGTGACGATCTTAGCTCCCACTGAAACCAAGATCCGTCGGTTCCGAATATTCATAGATGGAGTATTTAATGCTATTAAATACTTGATTCGTTTACGTACTATTTGTGTGACCCTACGGGTTCAGTCAAGAGTAAGTTGTGGATTAATATCATTAATTCCACTTGAACTGAAGCGGCCTCTAGCTAGGCATTCAGCTCACTTGATCTCACTGAATTATTAACTTGTTAATTAATACTGAACCGCATTTATTAGACTTAACATAGAATGCATACTTGGACCAAGGGCATTATTTCCTTCAGTCTCCCACTTGTCCTTAGGGACAAGTGTGCATTTCCTAATTCCTTTGTCGCTCGATGCTTGCTCTTGAACATAAGGTAAGAGTTGTCATCCTTATTATGTCCAGAGGTGTTCCTCGGTTTCAGAGTTCAACTGATCAAATAAACAGATAATCATAGCCTATGATTCATCCGAGCACGGCCATGCATTTCACAGTTTCTAGCTCTCCGAGTGGCCTTGTACAACTTTTAAGCATCTCATCCCGATTTATGGGAGGACAATCCCAATCTTGCGATCTTGAGATTAGACTTCGTTTGATAGGTGATTACCTGAGCGTTCCCTTTATAGCCTCCTTTTACGGTGCGACGGTTGGTCAACGTCAAAGCAACCAGTTCTCAAACAAGTAATCTCAAATCACTCAGGTATTGAGGATTTAGTGTCTAATAATTTAATGAAATTTACTCATGACAGATTTTCATCTCTTACAGTAAAGTTTCATAGGTCTTGTCCGATACTAGTCTTCCCAAAGTAAGTATCTATGCAAATGATTATGACATTGCCATGTCCACATAGTTCAAGAAACAGAACTACTAGTCATCTTGCATTCTAGTCGTCTAACGTTTTCTATGCGTCCAATTTTATAGAAAACTCCGATTAGGGACCATTTTCAACCTTTGACATTCAAGTTCACTTGATAGACATTTCTTAGTCACAGGACTGGTCCTGACAGTCTATCTTGAATATATTGTCAAATTGAAGGGACTCATCATTTAATACTAAACCAAGATTAAATGGAATATGAAAACACATTTCATATATGATAAATGTTCAACCCCAATGTTTTACAACCATGGGCCTCTAACCCATCTTTAAAACATTTCATGGAATTCAAAGCTATGCTTGATTTCCAGTGCTACAACGTGAGTGTTGCTTCTCACTTGTTGCATAGGTTTAGTTACCATGCTTTGCCAATCTTAATATCATTTTCATCGAATGTTCTTCGAGATATGATGATAAGATCTTTTCGAGTTTGTTTATTATGTGATCTAGTCTTTCTTACTTTGATGGTGGTTTTACTCATTTTGCAATGAAGAACCATCAAGTTAGCAGACGTTTTTCTTGCTTCAAGAGTGGTTCCACGCATTTTTCAATGAAGAACCATCAAGCCAGCAGATAGGTGATCTACCCAAGTTCAGTGAAGAACTTTAAACAACCCTGTTTTATTGCTTCTTAGGCAATAATCACTTTTACTTCAACTGTATAGGTTGCTAGTGATGCTTTGTTTGGATTTACCTATCCAAGCAGTTCATAGATATGTGGAAGACTCTCCAACTATATCTTAGAACATAGAAATTATTATTTTAATTTCCCACGCAACAACTCATGATCTCCAATCCATGTTGTCATTTCAAAACCCGATGCTTTATAGCTCGTCCTTATCAATGGTTAACTCCAAAGGGTCTTGCTTGATCCTTTGCCAGTGTTTATGCGTGTAGCATCAATATTTAGCATATCTTTATTTCCTTGAATCAAGAACTATTCCTATGTATCATTTCAAGTACCATAAGTATTCTTGATCTCAATCTAGTTGATCTTCACTTAGATCAATAGAGATTGGTATATGTTCGTCATGCCTAAAGTCATACGATACGTTTTTGGCGATCCTCATATTATATCATACATGATAAATTCTTTTGCAGAATATTTCCCAATTGAATTCTATTCATGTAACTTTAGCTTATCTAGTTTCAGTAGATACTAAATTCAGCTAAATTCTTTGACATATAATATAGGTTAAGAATCTCATTTAGACTCTTTGATGTTTAACTTAGTAAATGCTTATACATAGTTAAAACATCCTTTACTTAGATTTATTCACATGGGTCGAATATCTCCAATGGAGACTTTCGTGTTTGATTTAGTAAATGCCATTACTTAATCCAAAACAATATCATAAGATCTTTGTAAATAGATCTTAATACCCAGTATGTACTAAGTTTCGCCATGGTCCATCATTGATGAATAATCTCAAATCTAAGTCATTAGCATTTGAATGTTATTTTACAATAGAGAGATATGTGTGTGATACACATAGGACCAATTAAGTTTTTATGTACTCCCACTAAACTTCTTATATATGTATAAGAATCATGTATATTTTATGAAACTAAAATGCTTATTAGCTTCACTTAAAATACAGTTCCAATTCCCAATTGCTTGCTTAAATCTGTACTTAGATTTTATAAGCTAGCTTTCTCTTTCAAGCATTTATTTGGATCCACAAATCCTATGACATACCATGTACATAGTTTATTCCAACATTTGATTGAGGAATACGTTTTGTCATCCAATTGCTATATGTACCAATATGCAATCATTGCTTGAATTATAGACTTGAGCATTACGATTATGCATGAGGTTTCAACACAATTTACACCATGAATTTGCTTGTAACCTTTAGCAACTAATCTAGCTTTGTGTGTGAACACAATTCCATGTTTGATGGTTTTTATCCTTAAAACAAACTTGCAACCAATAGGTGTGAACCCATTCTTGCAAATCAACAAAATTTCAATTTTGTCATCAAAACATTGAGTATGTTTTATGGCCTCTAACCATTTAAAACATTTGAGTCTATATATGGCCTCTAACCATTTTAGGGAATCTAGGTTTCGTCATAGCTTTCTTACAAGTCACAAACTCATTAATCTACATGATAATAGTTTGACTGCAAGTTGTAGGTTTCTTCACTATCTAATAGAAGAATTGCATAGTTTCAGTGACCTGAACTCCATGATTCTTCACTATCTAATAGAAGAATCTCATAGTTCCAGTGACTTGAACTTTATGCCTACTAGGGTATAGAACATCAAACAATAGAATATCAATAGCCACTTGAAAGTCCTTTGAATATTCTGTTCTCCTTGAAGCACTTGTAAAGTCTTCTAAGAGATGTCTATTCTTTAAAGCCACTTCTAAAGTCCTTAAAGAATAAGTTCGGATTTTCTGAAGCACTTCGAAAAGCCTCCGGAATGTCCGTTTATGTTTGTTGTTCGTCTCGAAGACTTTCGAGGTCTATTTTCTCCCACTTGTCATTTTGGAAACGAATCTCCAAAAGGACATTATTTCGAGCAAACAAACATTATGTTCTCAAAAATTCGTGGTAGAAACAATACCCTTGTGCCTCATTTGAATAAATCACAATGAAACATATATCTATACTTGGGCCTTAGTTTGTCGAAATGACAAAAACTAAGCTCCCACTGAGTTTTGCAACTCTCTAGATATATTTTATGAAAAGTTATTCTGAAATTACTTTTCAATAGTTTTGACGAATTTGGTTTAGTTTGGTGGTAGTTGAGCATTTTGTTTTAGAAATTATAGGAAAAGTTTTATGATCCATCATTGATCGAATCAAGTACTAATTGACTTCGATTATTCCAACTAAGATATGCCATATCTTATGGAGCTAGATTGTGAAATTACAACACACAATCATTGATGATCATATTTGGTCTCAAGTAATCATTAACATGATCTAACCTAGATCTTTATGATTTCTTACCAAGTGGATTTTATACTTCTGAATCTTTGAACTAGCCAAACAGATTCAACTTATATCACTTTTGAGTAAATAAACCTGTATTCACTCAAATCCATGTGAAATAATAAAGTCATAAAATTTTTCTTTAGCTTTGAACTCTATTGTCTAGGCGTTCTAACAATAGTTCATATCTTTTGTTACTTTCAACAAGTAAGACTGGTTGTCTTAAAATGATCTAGAAATCAATCAACTTTCAAAAGTCCATTAAAATAGAGCTTTTGAATGTTAACTTGTTGATATGGTCTAAGCAACAATGCCAAAGATTTAGTGGAACTCAAATCAAGGGGTTGATTTGAACCTAGTAAAGTTCTTTAAAGAGTTGTTTGTTTTAATCAAGCATATTGACTCAACCTGTAATTGACCATTTCATTCAAATAAACAAACAAACATTGTTTTTGTTTTTCTTGAATGTGAGTCTTTCTGTGTTTGAAGCAGAAATTTAGGTATGCTGATTATGGAACAAAATAGCCATTAAGTTCCAGCCTTGAAAGGACTTAAAACAAACTAGATGACCCTACAACTAATGTAGCATTGCCATGCTTCATTTCCCACTTGTAGGTCATTAGTGTATCCTAGCTTCCATTGTTTGAGTTATTACCGAAGTAAGAACCTCAAGCGGTATATGATACCAAGGAAGTTTGACTGCTAGGTCACTTCTCTTTAAACTTATAGGTAGAACCGGAATCGTAAATTCCTTTCATTTGTTCCTTTGTTTTCCTATTTCTTGTACCCTTTCTTATAGTCTTAAGAATTGAATTCTTTAGTGTTGACTTTTATACTTTGTTAGACATGTCCAATGTCACCCCAACAAGGTTCTTTACCATTTATGTTGAATATTTTGTTTCAACTAGATGATCTTACCAGAAGCTTCTAAAGTTCTCTAAGCATCGATCTATTCGAATGTCTAGGGACTAGACTCATTCGAGAATTAAATGGAAAAAGATATTAGGTTGTTAACCATTGGTAAAGCTGAGCGTGTTAAACTCAATGCTTCATGATCTCAAAACTACAGTGTATTTTGAATTCACAAGCACCAATTGGTTTGCCATTCGATTTTGATATTCGAAAACAACCATAAAAGTCGCTATAAGAAACGTACATTTTAAATTGCTCACTTTCTCTCTTTTCCGTGAATCGTTCTTGGATTCACTACCAATCGAGGAAATTTACTGTTACCTTTCTAAAAGGATTTATTGCAGTGCAAGATATTTAATTATAAACAATAATTAAAACATACATTGAAGCATGCAAAGTCTAAACATTTATCATGAATAATAACTTGAAATTAAAGCAACCATGCAATTCAAACAAGTTATTAGCATTTTATTCGATTTTATTGTTCCGGCAGGTGTGAATAAAATGATTCCAAGATCCTAAAATCATTGAAGAACTAAGCACAGTTTGTCGACTTAATCCTAAAACATCTTAGGTAAGCAAAAGCCTTTTGCTAATAGTCTAGAAACTACTCTTGGTTGATAGGTACGTCTAAGAACTTGTTAGGTAAACCTATCGATTTTGCCACGACATAAAAGGACTCCTTACTTATATCGTTGAGTTTCACCAAAACTAACATGTACTCACAATTATTTGTGTACCTTGCCCCTTTAGGACCAATAAGTAACACCTCGCTGAGCGAAAACTATTACTAGATTGATGTAAAGGATATCCAAGCAAGTGTATATTTTGGCATGGCACCTTTTAACTCAATTTTTAAGTTTGGAACTTAAGGCTCTTACTATGTTGGTTAGATTTTAAGTGAACTAAAATCCTTAATCATGCAACATAATCAAGCTTTTGATCTCATGCATTTTAAGACATATTTAAAAGCAATAAATAACTTAAAACATGCATAAGATATTTGTGATCTAGTATGGCCCGACTTCACCTTGAAGCTTTGACTTCAAAGTCCGTCTTGAAAATCTCCGTGGGAGGCACCATTTTCTTCAAATAGGATAAGCTATAACTAATTACAACTATTTGATGGTACGCAGACCATATTTGAATTGAAAAATAACTTTGGTACTTTAGACCAATTACATTCAAATTAATGGTACGCAGACCATATTTTCTATCCTATTTGGGCCATACTAGTCACTTCATAACCTGCAAAACAGTACATATACAATATATACCATTCACCCATTCATTATCATGAATGGCCCACATAGCTGGTTAGTAAAACACATTATGCATCACGTAAACATTTGCAGCAATTAATCAAGGGCACCAATAATCTACCAATTATTCAGTCCTTATTAATTCTAATCAAGTTGTTTTAACCTTAAGGATTTGTAGACCTAATCAAGAGTTTATGACTAAAAAGCGCTCCCACTTAAACCAATAAATTCATATGCTTTACCAATTTTAAACATAAAAATGTATTTCTAGTCTAACCGGAAACATACAAATTTAATTAAAATTTAAAGCTCATATAAATTTATAATTGAATCCAAAAAGTTTAATTTATTTTCAGTCGCATTTAAATTAATTCATGATTTTAATTTTAGTAAAATAATTAGAATAAATAACATTTATTATAATTATAATATTCAAAATTAAAATCCAAGAAAATAATTTAAATTATTAATTTTAAAATTAATTAAAATTACGTGAACTGAAATTTTCAAATTAAACATTCAGAACGATCTAATCGTAACGCAAACACCCTACGCGTTGCATGCCCATGGGCCGCACGCACACAGCCATTGCTGGCCATGTGCGCGCAGCCCATGCGCTCGTCGCATAGCTGCTGCATCCCTATCGCAAGCCTCCGCACGCATTGGTGCTCGCTGCGCGCGCCAGCGCTCATCGCACGCGGGCTATCGCTCGCAGTGCGCGCGCGACATCGCTCGCTGGGCGCGCGACATCGCTCGCTGGGCGCGCGAGCCATCGCTCGCTGGGCGCGCGACATCGCTCGCTGGGCGCGCGACATCGCTCGCTGGGCGGGCGACATCGCTCGCTGAGCGCGCGACATCGCTCGCTGGGCGCGCGACATCGCTCGCTGGGCGGGCGACATCGCTCGCTGTGCGCGCGAGCAATGCTAGGCGCAGCGCTCGTGGCACGCGAGCTTGCGCTCGCTGCGCGCGAGGCTGCGCGCTCTTGTGCGAGGCAGCGCGCGTTGTGGCGCAGCTCGCTTGCTGCCCACACGCGACTGCCTTGGCTCGCCCTACGCCCATGCCCATTCGTCCATTGGTCGTGGCACACGACACAAGGCAGGGCTGCTGCCTTGTGCTCGTGCACTACGCCCTTGCTCATTGCATTCGTGCCGCACGGGCGACGAGCTCCCTTGCTCGTCGTCGCATGCCCGCATTATACAACACCCCTTAAGGGTAACACGAAGCGTCCATTGCTTCGTGCGTGCAAGTTTTATGAACGAATCGCATAAAAATTTAAAATTTATATTTAAAATTAATGACAAATTAATAAATAATATTAATTTCATAATTTTAGGGCGAAAAAATCGAAAATTTATTATCCAATTGATTTCCGATTGTTATGGATTCAAGTCTAGGTCATAAAAATTTAAAATTTATCGTAAATTTACAATTTTTATGGTGGTTTTTAATCATAGGTTTCTAATTAAATTACAATTAATTATGAAAATCAAATTAATTCTAAATTATTCTAATTTTCAACAAATTAATCATAATTAATAATTAGATTGCATAATTAACAAGACTAGGCATTCAAACTTGTTAAACATATGCAGTAGGTCAATCAAAAATTCAAGATTTATCAACAAGAATCGCAAATATTTAATTTAACATCTTAAATTTACGAAATTTTGCATTCGAAAAACTAAAACCTTCGAAAAGTCATAGTTAGGCTTCGAATTTGAGAATTCTGGGTTCGGCAGAAAAAAATTATTTTTGTCAAAATTTTAGAATGCCTTTTACATGCGGAATTGACACAAAAATCACTCAATTCGGATGAGTAACGAAGAAACTGCCGAAAAACTGCGTACGTATAATTAAATAAACGCAATTTGCAATTAATTAACAATTACGAAAATTAATCACCCCTTTTAATTCTTGCAAATTTGTAATATTTAACCATGTTCATGCAATTTAGATTATGAAAATAATAAGGGGCTCGTGATACCACTGTTAGGTTATGATACATATGACAATTCATAAATCATGCGGAAAAACCATAAACCCAGGAAAACATATTATTTACACATAATCATTTAGCATAGATTAGATGCATACTCTTTGTTGCGTGCCTTCCCTAGCTGCGCCCGAACCGAACAAGAACAAGTCTTTAGGACTCCAAGTGTCGTCCCTCCGTAGATAGTCCACAGCACGTCCGGATCCGCCTTAAGATTGACCAACTAGAATCGCCCTTAAGGTACTATTATTTTCGGTACTTTATAGGCAAATGTGTGACTGAATTTTTCTCTCAAAAACTCACTTTGAATACTTTGAAACTTGTGTTATAAATTGTGAGCCCTAGCCTCATATTTATAGCGGTATGGAAAGGGAATCGAAATCCTATTCAGATACAAATTAATCAAACCTAGAATCCTACAAGAACTCTAATTTAATTAATTTATCAAATAGAATTAGGAATTTAATCATTAACCGAACTCTGCATGTTTTAGGAAACGTGCACGAACACAAACACTTGCACACACACGCACGGCAGCCACGATGGGCCCCATGCGTGCGCGCGAGCAGCAGCCCACTCAGCGCCCGCGCGCGCTGCGCGCTGCGCGTGCTGTGCGCGCTGTGCGCGCTGCGCGCTGCGCGCAGCCTGCTGGGCCTGGCCTTGCGCTGGGCCTGGCGTGGCTGTTTGTGCGGCGCGCTTGGCTTGCTGGGCGATGGCCTGGCTTCGTGCTGGGCCTCGTCCGGCAGGCCTCGTCCGATGCTTATTCGTACGACGCGCTTCCGATTAAATTTTCCGATTCCGGAATTCATTTTCGATACGAACAATATTTAATATTTCCGATTCCGGAATTAATTTCCGTTTCGAACAAATATTTAATATTTCCGTTTCCGGAATTATTTTCCGATTCCGGTAATATTTCCGATTCTGACAATATTTCCGTTTCCGGCAATATTTCCGATTCTGGCAATATTTCCATTTCCGATAATATTTTCCGACACGTACCATGTTTCCGTTTCCGGCAACATCTACGACTTGGATAATATTTATATTTCCGATACGATCCATATTTCCGTTTCCGGCAATATCATCGTTTCGGAGTATTCATTCCTTGCCTGTGACGATCTTAGCTCCCACTGAAACCAAGATCCGTCGGTTCCGAATATTCATAGATGGAGTATTTAATGCTATTAAATACTTGATCCGTTTACGTACTATTTGTGTGACCCTACGGGTTCAGTCAAGAGTAAGCTGTGGATTAATATCATTAATTCCACTTGAACTGAAGCGGCCTCTAGCTAGGCATTCAGCTCACTTGATCTCACTGAATTATTAACTTGTTAATTAACTGAACCGCATTTATTAGACTTAACATAGAATGCATACTTGGACCAAGGGCATTATTTCCTTCAGAATCGACATGGCAAGAGTAGAAAAAAAATAAAGCTAGATAATTATAGGAGAGAAGAAGTTGGTAGTGGTGAAAAAGAAAAACGTACTTAACCCCCTATATATACACGAAATCATCCTGATCCCATTCGGAAACGCGTTGAGAAATCTCGAAAAATAAAAAAGGGGGGCTGCTAAGGCAGCATTTTCAGCGCCCGAAGCTGGGCGCCGAAATATCTAACGCCTGGCCCGGGGCGTTGAAAATGCAGCCCAAGGCCCAACTCTTCCAAAACGCGAACCAGGAAAATGCCCAAAACCCTGTTAGTAGACACGGGGCCCTGTTGTAATCAAGATCAAGCCCAAAGCACTTCTAGAGCCCAAATAGTGAAAGCAAATGTCAAAACTTAGACTCGTCTCAAAAAATATGTGTACATTTTTTAAAGCAATATAAAAAAAATATATAATAATCAAGGTCATTCTCCGAAACAAAAAAAATCATTACGTCGTTGGTTTCTCAAATTAAAAGCATTTATTTGTCAAAAAGATCAATCCAGGCCGAAGTAAGCTCGATGTATTAATCATTGAAAAATGAAGCAAACTTTGTCGCCCGGAAAATGAAGTCGCACTCCACGATTTCATCAAAGTAGCATACCACTACAAAGGTCGCTCGCACTTACGAGCACGATCCCAAACACGATCAAGGACGTTATAAAATACACACTTTTCTTGGCAAAGAGCAACCATCAAGTACGAATGCTTGGGGGCTCGAAAGAAAGAAAATACACGATGCAAGTTGAAACAACGCTTCCAGGCTGCGTCCGGTGCTTGGACAAAATCAAAGACGGATTCGACCTCAAAGCAAAAGTCTCCGTTAACATTCGCATATGGTCCCACCAGTCATTTCGCAAGGACCCAAGTAATGGCACAACTAAGCCAGTTCTAAAACGGTGACATACATCCTATGGGCCGCAAAGACTTGTTCAAAACCATGAAAGGCAAACGGCCATGAAACGATGGTCCATTTAGACACGTTGCCAACCCACATCCAGGTTGCAACTAAACCCGAGCATTTCTCGAGAGAACTCGCTCTTACAAGAATGAATATAAAAAAAAATCAAAAGAAATCCCAAGGATAATGGGTTCTGGCCCACCTCGATCAGGCAGGATCGCGTCAGAACCATGCGAGTCCCAAAACAAAGAAAAAACAAATTCAAGTTCGCCCACCTTCAGCGGGCGGGGTCTGTGTCACTAAAACGCGCAGGTCCTCAGTTTTCGAAAACAAAAATAATAACAAAATGAAATCTTCAAAAAAAACAGGCTCGCCATCTTCAGCCGGCGGGGTCTACGCCACAAACCGCGTAGGTCCTTATTTTCAAAACATCAAAACAGATTCGTCCACTTCTATCGGACGGGGAGTCCACCCTCAGCAGGACAGGCTCGCCCACCTTCAGCCGGCGGGGTCTACGCCACAAACCGCGTAGGTCCTTATTTTCAAAACATCAAAACAGATTCGTCCACTTCTATCGGACGGGGCGTCCACCCTCAGCAGGACAGGCTCGCCCACCTTCAACGGGCGGGGTTTGCGCCACTAACCGCGCATGTCCTTAGTCATTGCAGCAATAACTTTTTCCGGTTTATCCTTTTCCAAAAATCAAAGGATGGTTTATCTTTTTCCAAAAATCAAAAGGTGGTTTATCTTTTTCCAAAAATCAAAAGATGGTTTCCCTTTTCCAAAAATCAAAGGATTGGTTTTCCGCTTTTCCAAAAAAGAGCGATGTGCTGGATTTTCGTTCGTTTTACGTCCTATAAAAACAAAAGGGGTTTTCTCGTTTAGCTAACCCTGAAAATGAGAATCTTTAAAAACATTTTTACCTCGTGATCGGGCTTGGCCAGGCCTGGTTACACTTTATAGCTTTGATTTCGAAAACGTCTGTAGATACTTCCAATGACAAAGTGAGGGAGTTTCTATACTTAACAAATTCCAATGACACGTGAGGAATATGTTAACACTTCAAGTGATGACCCTTAAGTCAAATGTAATCACTCGGGGGCTCGTGAGACCCTCGCAAAAACAGGTCACATACACCATGGCTTGTATGACGCACTCCGTCTAATACTTTGACCATCGTCTTACTACAAGACTCAGTCAAAGTGGGGGCTAACTGTAGACACCTACTTTTGTCCCCATTCCCGAAAGGGAAGGTTCGATGATGAGAACATAAATCTCCATTTAGCAACGCATCTCCTATAAAATAACGAATCTCGATCACCCTTTTCATTTCAGCCAAACCTCCTATTTATAGAAACCTGCTAAAAATAGTAACTGCCATAACGGGCAGTTGTTAAAAGTGGCAAGACATAAAAGATAGAAATCTGTCAGAATTAGGTGTTGCACTCCAACATAAGTCCTAAAAGAGATAGAATTGGCAAAAGGAATTCTATTCCTGTTATAATTCGAAAATAAGAGTTACGTATTGATTAAATTCCTAACGAACCTAGAGTTCGTAACGGGCCCAGACGCATTCCGTCATAAGTTGATACGCACTAAGAAACTCGGATAAGTCTCAAAAGCTCCGTGATTAAGAGTCCAAATCTGACAAAAAGGTTCATCTCAGACCCCATTTTCAACGCCTGGGTCTGGGCGCTGAAAATACCTGGGGTCGTGTCGTCTCCGAATTCTCTTTGGGTTCGGATTCTAAAGATCTATCTTTCCACCAACTCTTTTCCTATAAATACAGCCTCAAAACCGACGTGAACAGGACACACAATTGATAATCTGAGTATTGACTCCAACCCTAAGCCTAAGCCTCACGCTGCGAAATTGATCCCGCGTTCTGTCGCAATCGACCCAAAAGTCGAACAGAACGTATCCTGTCCCCTGTAGCTGATGAATTAAGCCTAAATACTGGAACACTGCTCAGAAACCCGAGATTCGTTAAATAAAAGGAGAAATAGCAAAGCCAAGTGGTTAGTTTTCTAAGATCCGTGACGCACCTCTCAAGGGTGCGTCGTAATGTGTCCCTTCGCATGATTTAATCGCTTTCATCACCCTTTTATAAAATTGTTAAACTATTAATTTGATTGATCTATCACGCCTAATAAAGATAATACCTTGGACAATCGAACTATCATGCTAGGTACCTTAAATCAATCTAAACAAGATAATCACGATCGATTTAGTATTATGTGTTGCATATTGCTAAAATCAACTCAGAATAGTTTAATAGTTAACGCATGTCCCTTCAATTATTTATGTTGAGCTAGTAAGGATAACCTGCCTCTGGAGTTATCGATGAGCACTCCTCTCGGTAGTTACAGTCCCCCGAACTCTCAATCTCTGCCATGCGGGTGTACGTTGAGCGATCCCCACACCAGGGATCACAAGGGAACCTATGGCCATCGTGGTCGAACATAATTGCACTACCTTTATGTCACGATAACCGGATTTTGTCAGTTTTTCTCATTGTCGTTAAAAACTGAATGGCGACTCCTATATTACTAGTCGATTGGGTGTAAACTCACAGGAAATCTAACTACACTTGATCTGACAACGTCACGCCCACGAGGGACGAGGTCATGCATTAGCCTCGTGCTTTTTCGACCCCCTCACATTCACCGACACGTTCAAATCCGTCTTGAGATTCGTAGCTTAGACAATGCTCAAGAGTGTTTTGCATTTTGGGAAGAACATTTTAGAGCGGAGGCAAAAACTGAACGTACGTAATTTTCTGAATTAGATTTAGGTTAGGAAAAACATTAGTTTGAGTGTGGAATATAACCTTAGGTTATATTGTGTAACCGGCCAAGGCACAAGGCCTTAACCGGCCACACACTTGCCACACACCGAAGCCCACACTCGGCAGCCAAGCATCGCAGCAGTGGGTCGTGGGCCTTGCTGCTTTGGTCGCTGCGCTTCTGCCCATTGTGCGCCCACACGTTGTGCCGCGGGCTTGCTTGCTTGCTGCGTGCAAGCTTGCTGGCTCGTTGGGCCTTGCGCGCATGCGCGCTTGGTTCGACGGGTCGGCAGCTTCTTTGCGGCTCGTATTCGCGACTAACGCCTTACAGCTATTATTTATCGTATCGTACACGACGAATCACCGTCGTACGATACGATTATTCGTTTTTCCCGGCTTACGAATATTCGCGATACGATATACGATTCCGATCCAACGTCATATCGTATATTATGTTTTTCCCAAACTAATTCCCGAAAAGCTATTAAATGAATTTCTGATTCATTTAATCCGGTGATCTGATAAATGTCATTGGTGTGACCTTATAGGTTCGGTCAAGAGTAAGTTGTGAGCCTAATATAGATTAGAACTCACTGATCGGAAGCATTGCTCCAGCTAGCTGTTCCGATCACTTGATCTCACTGAACTAATTGTTCGTAATTAATCTGAACCTTGGTATTAGACTAATGCACCTAGGGTGAAGGACACAGATAAAACGTTAGATAGTTGACACAACAATACCAATACGACAATGTTGATGCAATTTCACCCACTTTGAACCATCCCAACTTCATTTGGCTCATTTAAGAACCCTGCTCTTCACCTCGACCTCTCATTCAACAAGCTATCAGGACAAATCCCAAACTCGTCCGACAATGCATCGTTTTTGTTCTCCAAGGATAACACAGTGTTAAACTCCATTGTCATAAGCAATAATTTTTTTAACTTCTAATAATCATCTTCCTCAAGGTTTGAAGAAACTTGATATAAGCCATAACATGGTTTTTGGTTCGCTTCCCAAACGACATGGACAGTTGCCGTTGCAAACATTGGATGTCAACTTCAACCCACTTTGTGGGAAGATACCAATTGGAAGGCGTTTCAACCAGTTTACCGTCACTAAGTTTTCTAATAACAAATATTTAGGGGAACCATCTATGACGATGATTATGCAAATAATGTCATCATCTTATTTTCTTACCAAAGAATTACCAAATAATATACACGGCTGTTATACTAATTGTTAACAGTATTGAAAGTGCAATAAAAAAACGCATTGAATATCCTTTATTCACTTCCCACAAGTCCACAACTGATGGTTAAATGAAATTCAAGTCGACCTTGGTTAGTTTCAAAAATTAAAAAGATAATTATCATACTCAATCCTCCATAAATTGACAAATGATTTCAGCACACTTTAAAAGCACTTCTATGCTCTAATTAGCATGGCCACCAATACCATACTGAACACTGAAAAACATCTAATAATACCCATGGTAAAATCTTGTTCAGTTATACCCATTTGTTTATATAAATATCCTATATACCAAAACAGATGCTATACCTATACTAGGGAATAATGTGAATATCATTAAACCCAGAAAATATAGTTTTATTAAAATCAAATCACAACAGATAGAGAGAGAGTACAAAATTTGATTCCCATGAACAATTGAAATGTTGTCCAGCATCGTATCAGATAATGCCAGAAAACCAAACCTGCTTACAGGTTAATTCTGCAGGTGTAAGTTACATACAACATCAACAGAATAAAACTGAAATTTGCTCATGAGCCCAGTCCTCTTTGCCAAGGAAACAGCTCTATGCACTGCTTCACCAATCTTCGGGCATTCCTAACTGGGAAATGAACATTTAATCAAATCTTTGACCAACAGCACACATTTATAGACTTTTACTCACTCTAAAACCACCTTTAAAACCTTTCTAACAACATCAATGTCTTACATACACTCGGCCAGGAAGAAAAGACAACACAACACAACACAACCAAATTGCTTTCACAAAAGAAGTAAAATCTCTAACGAAACAACTTAAAGCACCAGAACGAGTTCCCATTGAACACACAAAATTTACACACATCCTTCACAAACCGATTCAATATTTATCCATAAAACTGGCTTTCACAAACACAAAAAAATAGATGTACAAACAACTCTGTTGGGGGTCCCTTCCACGTTGTCAATGAGCAACGACTGAGTAAAACTATATAACGGTAGTAACAACAGGAGAAAGAAAAGCATACTTCAAATAATCAGATGAACCAGAAGATAAGAATGAAAACTAGACACAGTCCAAGCATGTCCATTGTCCAAGTGCTACTCCGGGAAAAAAGAAGATAAATATAAAAGGTTTGGCTGAGATATAAGATTATAAGCAGGCCTTTACTTGGCTTCTTACAGAGGGAGAGCAGGCTGGAGTGACATCCATCACCCGGAGCATCTATGACGCACCTGGGTGCCCCTTCCTCCACGTTCACCCTTAACATTTCCCTGCTCACATGCTCTACCTGAGCATAACAGGCTGAGAGGCTTCTTCTTCCTTGGTTTATACAAGAAATCCAACCATCAGCAGTGAGGCTTGGATTATGCTAACCAGGCCCAACTCTAGCGCAAAACAACTGGCCGCAATAAAAATAATATGAACAGCTCTACATGCTGCAGTCGCAAGAGTGCAGCGTCACTGGAATCAGAAAAGCAGACAACAACCCAGGTAATCCTTGGTAGCATGTAGGGTGGAGTATGATTGCCGAATTTCGGTAAAACAGGGCTAAATTGATAACTATAGTTAAAAAGTTTGCCAGCAGACAAAATCAATCAATAAAAGCAGCAGCATGGCAACACCAAATATACCACAAATTGATGAGCACAAGTAGGTCACCCAAAAGTTGAGATGACAACAAAGATAAAGACTCGAAACTTGGATTAACATAGTCATTGAAATGAACAAGTGCAACACAAGTGACAATATAAATCACTTACTAGAAGTAATTATCAACCTAGGAGTTAACTGCCAGATACTTACAACGAAGTCAAATTAGCAGATCCACATCCATATTCATAACTAGCCAAAATGCAAATAAATAAAGATAAGCGAAGTAGACACCTTCAAAATTCATAATGCATTGCTATATTACTGAACGGGTGATTCTGACAAGGTTCAATCTGGGTTACTTCAGT
Organism: Spinacia oleracea; assembly: GCF_020520425.1. Taxonomy (NCBI): domain Eukaryota; kingdom Viridiplantae; phylum Streptophyta; class Magnoliopsida; order Caryophyllales; family Amaranthaceae; genus Spinacia; species Spinacia oleracea. The sequence goes on along the minus strand of NC_079489.1, from coordinate 38,305,960 downwards.
TCAGAACGTATTATGAGAATGAATTATGGAAGTTTAAAAATTAAGAGTCCTACGAATATCACAGTCAAATAGAAATCCTAACCTAAGTACCTAATCATTCAGATGGTTCCCTTCTTTTCCCAGAAACAATTCCCAAAGAGTGGGATCAGAAGTATTTCAAAAGACGCCTAACTACAAGATGGGAAAACCACGGTTCTCCCATTCTAAGGACGCCATTTGTGCTAAACTAATAATGAAATGAAGCCTCTGCAGAAGAAAATCTTAATAGCTCTTTTTACTTCAAATTGATCCAGGACAGCCGACACTCCTATAGTCCTATGAGCAAGCCAGCAGGAGCAACTGAAGTTTACCGAATGGGATAAAGGAAACCCTTGAAGTCACCAAAGCAATTATGAAATTTCCTTTGAAGCCACCAATGCACAGTTCCTGAGCTTCATTAGGGATTGCAATATTTTTTGGGCTATGGAAACACAGTCTGAAGCAATTAAAGACTACAGGTCAGCACTTTTGATCACACGCCTTGCCTAATAGACTGATGGAGGATATTCATGTTAGGCAGGGTGTACAGCTATGCCGTGTGAATCTGTATTGGGAACATGATTTTAGGATGGGGGACGCTATATTTGTACTGTGCTCCTGAGGAACACAAAAAAAAGGTTGTTTTCCAAAGGTATAAAATACTCGACAATAAAAAAAAATGTAAATCTTGCATCTTTTAGAAAAATCACCAAAACCTCTTCATGACGTGGACGTAGTATTGTAGATTCGAATCAGCAGAGTATCTCTTGAAAAATATAGTTTAACGCTAAGCTTTGAAAGATGATAACCTAGAGTTCTATAAAAAAGAAGAAAGGAATTCAAAGAAGAAAGGAATTCAACAGATCAAAGAAGATATACAGAGCTACCTAGCAGTCCTACAAAGTCTACAAACAGTCAAATCTGAAGGCAGCAAGTATAGGTCACACGTATATTCATTATCTAGAGGAAAAAAGCCTCTGATTTCACATCAAGCCATCAAGGCCAGGAAAATAGAAATTAGGAACTACAGTTGGACTGATGCAAATATCCAATTATGAAATTCGAATTGATGCCCATCATGTTACATGTAATAATACAGTTCACTAAATTGACTAGTTACTACAATTCTACCATGGATCACTAGTCCCATTACTCATTAGCAAGCTTCCTCCAAAGGAGGCACACAATCCAACTAGACCCAGTTGTCACCATTAACGTAGTGAACTACATGTAATCCAATCGAAAGGGGTAAGGAAAATAGTAGTCAAGTCATATAAATGGAAAGCAAAATTTTGACTCATCAGAATAAATTCCCTTGTTTTTGTTTCTCCCTTTAACACAAATGAAAGCTCGCTGAACCTCTAAGTAACAAAGTAACTCATAGAAGCACCAAATATATGTCATTCTGGGCGTACCTATATTTTAATCATGAAGCTGCATTGTGCTCTACTACAAACAATATGTAGGCAGCTAACAACCCAAATTTGCTTCATAGAAAGACAAACAGCTTCAGGCATGATTTTCCTGTACATGCCTTTTGTGATCCCTATCAGGATAGCCAAGGCGGCCGATCCTGTTTTTCTCTTCAGAAAAATCCCCTGGCCATCTTTTTCCATCACTTGTTTTGTCAGGTGGGCTCCCAGCCTTCCTTTTTCGATCATTTGGCTTAGGTGATTGATAATCCCAGCCAGAATCATCTAACGCAGACACCTCACCTTCTTCTACATTCTCAATATCGAGTCCATGTAACTGCTGACTCTTTAAGCCCATATGGTGTCGATCTCCAGAAGTCTCAAGATTCTTGCTATGGTGGGAGCTGTCATTATCTAGCCGGGAAGAGGGCTGCACCCAATTCTGCTTTTTTTCCTGCTTTATTTTCTCACTCTCAGCAGCAGCTAATTCAACCCCCTCTTCCAGCTCTTTCACAATAGGATCATACTCATCCATCGAGTCTTTCTTCCTAATCACATCTCCTCTGGACTTCCTTCTCTTTTCACGTAGTTCCTTCAACTTGTTTGTATCTATTTTCTCAATCATTTCAGATGGAGATTGGGTTTGACCAGCTTCTTTGAATTCTACATTATTGTCATGGTATTTTTCTTTCGAATCTCCCCCATCTCTTGCTCTATTTCCCCCAATATTCTTTTCTTTACTATCTTCACTACTATTCCACTCTGGGCCAGTTCTCATATTTTGATCGTCGCCCAAATTTTCTGGGTAAGCCAAGGGCTCCACAGGTCTGGGTTCTCCAAGGGTTTTGTGATCTGAGTTCCCATAGTCATTACTCCGATTATGGGATCCTCTAGAGGGTCCAGTTTGTTTGCTTGAAAGATCAGGCAATTGCTGAGCATTTGGTGGTTTCAAGGTTCCGGGTTTAGTGGTAGCTACAGCTTGAGAAGTATTGTTATTTGGTACTTGCTCTTCAGTTGAAGTTCTTGACGTTGGTCGGTTAGTAGCCCCTCCTGCTACGCTACCTTCAGCTTCACTACCTTGGTTTTGTGGTGCTCTGTTTTGTTCATACAGTTCCAACATTTGATTGCTAACCTCTGCAAAAGTAGAACAATGAAGATGAATACGGCGATCGGAATAATTTCTTACACGTATAAGAAGTATCTGCAGCTAGTAAGCTCTCCTGGCATTGGACGAGGCAAAGAAAGATAACTAATGATAGGATAAAAACAGATTACAAGAAACAACTATTGGCTACAATGATTCCATAGCGAGCTCTTAAATTAAAGGACCAACCCTCTAATTGGCGTGGGGTGACATCAAACTCTTGCCACCAGACCTTCTCGCCATCTGAAGGAAGTTTGACTTTAAGGAATTTGGCAGCAAGGAAGATGGCACCTGCTGCTATGTGATGGGGCTTAAATTGCAAGCAAAGAGATGTCCGCAGCCTACATGGCCAATTTAAGTGTCAATTATGGGTTTGGAGGAAAGATCTTCATGTCATATTACAAGATTTTCATATGCATCATACCCATCATTGACAAAATTCCATGCAACCTGAGCAAGGGCATTCTGTGCAACCTTGAATTTCTTTATAGCCTCAACAAGAGGTTTATATGGATGTTGCACATTCAGATCAAAGCCGAGAGTTGCAAGTACAACCCTTTCTCCCAATAAAATTAGTTCTTTTTGTTGTTCATACACATCCTGCATATTAAATCAAACATAAATATATCAAAACATTCACACAAAGTCATACTGAAAGTAGCTCAGTTATGCAGCTTTCAGATACTAATAAGTAAAAATAATTCCCTTTAAGAGAAAAGGAAAGAAACATAGGACATAAGAAGCTACAATATCTACGACAATAGAGATCGTACAAGAACAAACTGATTATCTGTCTCACTCAAAGTACTATTTCTACCTATCTTTTCCCGTGGCCCTTTAATCAATCATTCATTTCTTACTCAAACATACAGAATACATGTTACTCAAACATACAGCAAGATTTTTCATTTTCATCCATGCAGTCCAAGATATCAGGAAGATGAGAACCACGATAATGGAAGTAAGATAAAAAAAGAACCACAAGGAAATTGAAAGACGAAAAACATTCACAAGAATGTTTTTGCTTCATCTTTAATATGTGGGACGAAGTAATACTATAAAAAATTGTAGCCTATAGCAGCAATGTCTGTGGAGGTCCTTTGCATTCTTTTCCAAAGAAGACCCCCTTTTCAGTATTTAATATGCATACATCTTGCTGAAATATAAATATTTGATTCTAAAATCTAACAGGAAGACAACAGAAACTGGGCGGCACTAGCAAACAAAAGAAGGCAAACATGAAAGAAAACAAAGAACTTTTGCAAACAAGAAAAAGAAAGGAAAAAAATAAAACCAACAGTGATTTACGGTACTTTTTGTTTAATCTTTTGAATTGCAGCAGGATCCTTTTTATGAATTATTTCATAAGAAACAAGGATGACATCTTTCAATGGACGCGGGGTTTCTTCAACCTTTCCAGCAAGAAACATACAAGCCGTGGCAATAGTCTGCAGCACATGACAATCTAAGTTAGAGTGGGCTCCACGAAATAAGTGACATAAAAAAACATATTTTATCGGCCACTTGTAATCTTAAACAAACCACCAGAAGGAAGAAGAAAAAGTTCGCTGGAGCCTGTGCATACCCTTCTATCATTCTTGGCATGGGACTGACGGAGATAAAACCGGTGACAGAAAATAATTGCTGTAGCAATTGTTACCTGAGGTCTGCATTGACAAAAGAAAAGAAAATGAACTTACTACTGAAGCCTATATCAATGACATAAAAATCTAAAAACACTACACAGCAAGTAACATACAAAACTGTCATACCCTAATTCAATTTTCTGCAGATTCGAAAATAGTCAAAACTTAAACTGATACCAACAACCACAAAAAATTCTTCATTCAGGTGGTAATAATTATAATGAGAATCTATACCTAGAAGGCTAGGACATAAAACTACACAATTCTTTAAAACAAATAATATCAGCAGACACTTGTTCCTCCTACGACTATCCTCATTGGTCCTTTGAGTCTCCCAGGACTCATAACCCAATCCAAAGCACAGCAAACACGAAACAAAATGAACCTTAAGCAACTTTTAAGATGAATTAAACATCCTCGGAATCTATCAAATTTCCCTTCTCCTGTATTCATAAAAACCACAGTTATTATACTGTAAGATACTAAAGATCAGTGTGCAGGTAAGTTAGATTTTCAGCTTCTGATTATTAATGCATTAAATCAAATGTCTCTACTGGGTTGACCTCTTGATTCCTATATGTTGTGAAGAGATAGGGTAATGAATTTGCTTTTTTTTACCTAACTGAAACAGCCTATGCATTTATGGAGGTAATCTTAGAAGAGCCTCTTCGCAATAGTACAATTATATACTCCCTTAACACTGTCCCTGGACAGGCTTTCTTAGAGGCATTGAGTAATGATAAATTTCAACATAACTTAACATATGAGGTTCATTATTTCTTAGCTATACCACATCTTGGAAACAAACCTGGATACATAAAAAAAATGCACCCATACAATCTTGCTACATTAATCACAACATTCTAAAATCAGTAGCATGGAGAATTAACAGGACTTGTTAACAGTTCCCACGTGGGTGCATCAGTTTCACCCAGGTTCAATTCTTATAATGGTCAACCGCTTGCAAGAAAACACATTTTCAAGTGTTCCTTCCCTTGAAACGGGGGGAGGTATGAAAATTAGTAGTTTTAAAAGGTGTGTGAAGCGCGCTAAGGCGCAAATGGTTCTGGAGCCTAGGAGCGGCGCTCCCCTTTTGTGGCGATTTTATTTGTGGTTTTTTGGTCACAGAAGAGTACACAACAGTAATTTTCATAAAACTGAAAACCTTTACAATAAAACAGAGGGAATAATGGGGAGAGATTCATGCGACTCTTCAATCTTTAGTCACTGTCAACTCTGTCCTCACTGTCAAATTGTCCAGTCTGCCCTCACTATTCAGTTTCTTTAGTGACTGAATAAAAAAGGGTAAAAGAAAATAAATTTAAAAATTATATTTACATAATTGATGTTGAAATTTCGGATCGAAAGAGACACAAAAAGTAGGAAAGAAGAGAGAAAAACGATCAAAGACAAAAGAAAGAGGAAGGAAGAAGAGAGATGGTAGAAGACAGAAGAAAGATTATAGAAGAGAAGGGATAACCTGTGAACAGAGGTCAGCGAAGGGATTGGGGTTTTTCTCTCATCAGGTCAACTGATAATGCATGTGATTTTGGGATTTGGATTTTCTCTTTCCTCTAGTCTACCCAGAAGACTTTCTGTCCGTTGGGGAGCACTATATTTTGGGTTTTAAAAACAAAGCAACACATTAGCAGCTAGGCAAATCTCCTACAGAGATGCAGTGCCTTGCCCCTGGGAAAAGGCGCGTTGAGGCGCACTAGGTGCACGCCTTTTGTAGGTGGCCGCGTCTAACAATAAAAAGGTGCAAGCCGTAATGCACGCTTTTATAAAACTAAGGTATGAAAAGGACCTTCCTAGAGGCCTAGACTATAAGCCCTTGTATACCTGAAAAATCTTCTTCATCCAGTTAAGGGACGGTTCTATGTAAATCAGCTCAGCATTTATTTCTGTGCAACTTTCTGTAGCTATTTGGCAGAAGGTGCTTACGCTGTTGCAGATTCAGAGACTCCCTAAAGGACTGAAGGATGAAGTGTTTATTCTCGGTAAAATGCTAAGAAGAAAACTGCAAGCAACCACCTCATGTTAATGCTTTCCCATAGTAGGTGTATCAGATGTGGCTTGATAGGAATGCTATAATTTTCCAAGAAAAGTTGTGTTAATGTTAAAGTGCTCATTTAGAAGTATAGTCTTTCGAGGGTCTTGTAGAAATGTAGATGCTCTGATGTGTGATGAAATATGTATAGTGGCTAGTTACCTAAGAAAACCCTTCCCAAAAGGTGTGATTTAAGGCTGCTGGGGTTTTTGTTTTATTGCTTTGGTTGAGTTTGTATCCCTTCTGATGATTATCATCAATAGAGCTATTACTTACAAAAAAAAAGGAAAAAAAAAAAGAAAAGAAAATGCAGTTGTATTATCGGATAGCTAAGCTATACTGTAGAAAGGGTTGGTGACATTACTCTAGAAGTTTCCTATTCTAAAGTCTGACCTGTGCTACACAATCTAATGTACTAGAGACTGATAATTAAATCTGTTTAGTAGTTGCTCCTCGGATAGTCCATTTGAAAATAAGGTGGATTTAACCTTCAAAATTATGCTTCTTTTTTCTCCTAAACTCAGACTGACCTGCCTTACACCAGTTCACCAATTCTTGCATCCAAGTCTAGAAAAGCAATTTCATTAAAAAAGAAACAGGTACTGATGTGAGGAAAGTAAAAGAAAAAGGTCCAATTAACTCCTCTACAAACCTTGATTAGAAAATTAATAATAAAACCTTCTTTTAAACCAAATCTACCTTCTTTTCTCTCTCAAATATTCTATCTCCTTCCTGCCTCTTCTACTTTCAAATCAAACCACAAAGAGGAGAAATGAGGAAGATAGCAAAGAGTAGGCCAGAGACGAGGATGAATCTAAAATTCAGTCATTATGTAAATGCAAGAGGACCAGACAATTGTCAAGAAAGAGAGACAATCAACACTAGTTCCATACCCTCGCTTCCTCGGGAATGCAATACGAATTCCTAGACATAATTGAGCAAGAGCTGAATTCCCGGAGGGGGATGGGGGGTGATCGGAGATGCAAGTTAATGCCAGAGTGGTCGTCCCCAGCAATTTGTGCCAGAGAATCAATATCCTTTCTTAAGAGAGCACGAGATTGTTGAGGGTACTATTAAATTGAAAATGAGTGAGTTTTATTCGAGATAGGGCGTATCATATGTTTAGGCAGGAGTTTTCCCACCCCCCAAAAAAAGTTTCAGCAATTCAGCTTGTTTCGAAACACGTTTCTGGACCTTTCTAACATTTTGAAGCCAATGTCAGGCCAACAGTGTGTTTCCGCGCATCAGAGATTATAAGTCAATAGTCACCTCAGGAACAAACCCCTACTCTTTCCTTGGATGAAATTATTATAAAGACAAATCAGAATACATTAATATAATATAAGCAAACTATGAAAATAAGAGGCAGACAAAACTTTCTAAGATAACTTCCCTGCGTTAAAAGAAAAAGATAATAGACTTAGTAGGGGTCTGGGACTTGGACCTACTTTCCCAGCGTCAAAAACACCAGTCACTTTTGCTTCAGAGGAATGGATAAGGAGCAGTTTACCAAACATCTTTAAAATTATAAATAGTGTGTAGCTCAGAGTGCTGGGTTGCTATTGCGAATATCATATTACTATATTGTTTACACATGTTAGATATGCAGTTTTGTCTTTCTGTTACACATGTTACTATATTGCATCCTTTTCAACATCGCTCATCATCCTGTTTAATTACCTAATGTCCTGTGCATCATAATCCAAAGATGTACGTTAACTACTGAATATTAAATTTAAGATCTTATTTTATGATGTGTCAAAAAAACTTCTCACTCCGGTTTTCCTAAATTCTACTCACTTTCTGTTTTAAGGTGTTATATTAAGTTCTACTCACTTTTACTTTATTCCATTTATGTCAAACTTTTTATTCATATTTTATCATCTCCTACCTCACTTTTTAGGACCCAATCATATTTAATAATTCGCTTGCTCTCTATATCTCTCCTTCTACATGTAAAAATACCAACTTGGTGGTCCGGTGGTCCCAATTTTGAGTTCTTGGATTTTGTTGCTACCATAGAACTCAAGAAAATGGAGGTAGTACATAATTGTTCAAACCATAATGTATATAAGTTATTTCATAATAATATTAATTTGTATTGTACTCCCTCCGTTTTTTAATAAGTGCATCAGTTTGACCGTCATGTAGTGTTAGAAGTTTGAGTTTAAATTTAATATAATATGAGAGTGGGGTAAGTGGGTGAATAGGAAAAGGACAGTGAGAATTTCATTTATTGTAAAAATTGATGTTTGTGGTAGGAGCATGAAATGTAATATAATATGCAAGTGGGGAATGGGTGAGTAGGAAAAGGATAGTGAAAATTTCATTTATTGTAAAAATTGATGGTGTGAGTATGTGGTAGGACCATGAAATAGAGAGAAATTCAATATAATTGGGAGTGGAGAATATGGTAGGAGAAAAGAATGACAAGTACTGTTAGAAAGTTTCCAAAAATAGAAATGGTGCACTTGTTTAAAAACATCCACTTTAGGAAACTGGTGCTTTAGAAAACACAGGGAGTAAATTTCTTAGAGGAATTTAGCAATAACATACAAACAACTTGAAAAAATAATTAGTACAATTGAGCAATCACCCGGTCAGAAAGCATTATTAGTTAATGGTTAAGATGGTAAGACATCAACTTTACGTTCTTGTTATATTTTATACAGATTTTCAGAATAGGCGTGTATTACAGGGTAGTATCATTGGAATCATCATTTTATCACATGTTTACTACATGGTAACATCAACTTTCAAACCGTCTTTTTATCACATGGGCCTCCCTCGGCATGAACAACTCAAGGAAATTACACAAAAGAGAGTATAGACAAAACGGAAAAAACCACAAAACCTCAAGTCACCAAGGATTACTACATGTATATTCAAGGAGGTAACATGTAGAGCACATCAAAGAACGCCCTTATTAGTACCTAGTTCGATGCACCCAAACCAAGTCAGCAAAATAACAGAGAAAAGGAACAGAATTTACACAACACAATAGCAGAAAACCTCTATACAACTCCAATTTGATTAATTTTTAATGACAGAACTTCAATGGAATTAGAGAATAGTGACGGCAGCAGCAACAAGGGAAACAAGTCAAGAAAACAATTAAATTAAATTTTGTTTCTCAAAACTGCTGATAAAAGGTCCGGCTAGGATCTAGTGGATTGCAATATAATTGGTGCACTTCACAGTTCACAATGCTCTACTCCCATTATAAAACATCGGAATATCTTTTAATGCCCATTAGTCAGAACTATTATTCCTTAAAATCAAAGTAATCTCTCTTCCATTTCTAGCATTAAATAGTTTTCTTGAGCAATAAAATTAAAATAAGAACTATTGTCTACATATTGACAATTACTGCTCGTTTCAGAATACAACTCCGTATTCCCATAATACAATCATCAGATGGATAGGATGAAAAAAGATGAATTCTCAGAAGTCTCATTTGCCCCTTAAAAGACTAAATGGCTAGAAAGAAACAACCAAAGGTTGTATCAGAATTCTGTTTCCTAAGTAATCTACCCACTCTATCCAAGGTCATAAATAACAGAATGGTGATGGGTTGTGTAGGTGGCAAATGGTAATGGAAGTCAACAAAGAAAATCGCATGACATTAAAGAATAGTATTACCACAAACAATCACATAGAAACTCCAACATAATTTTGCACAGGAATTATTCACCACACTGCCTATTAGAATATATAGCCTCAACAAGGTATCATAATAGAGAAGGCCCAGAATGGTAGCAAAGAGAAAATATATCTTCTGGTAGGGATAAATAGGCAACTAGTAGACATGTCCCTCCCCCTATCTATACCTAGGATGCTCGGAACACAAGATGGCCCTCGATTCAACCCCATATTTCTCTCAGTTTCAGTACCCAAAAGTTCCATATAAAGAACAAAAAATAACTAAAAAACGTGCAAAGGGCTTATCACACTGCCTTCTGTGTATGAGCCTTCACATTCATCTCCATATCAAAAACTAACCCCGGTATAACACCAAAAGAAGCTTTTACACAAGTGAGCAAAGTGTAAAAGGCTGGAAATGAGAGAACATCAGGAGGAGGTACAGACAGCATGCAATGAGGAGCATACAGTACATGGTAGGGTACTACGGAGGGTTATATCGCCACCAGACCGTGGTGGGCAATGGGGTAAAATCAAATTGATGGCATTGATTACCAATTGTCCTTAGAGAAGAATATCAAAAAACGGGGGTATGGATAATCTTTGTGTGGGGTGGGGGGGGCACCTCAACAATAATCCATGTATACGAAATCGATGAATGGCCCTGGCCTATGACATGCCCGACTTACATTGCCACAAGGACATGATGGGCAACGGGTTAAATCAAATTGATGACAGTGATTACCCCCTGTCCTCAAAGAAAAATAGCACATAAACCAAAAGGGTACGGAAAATCTAGAGGGTAACTCTTCAGTAATAATCCATTTCTATGAAATTGGATGGAAGTCCATGACCTATTACAAGCATTCTCATGAATCAATCTCATGTCCTTGAATACACCGTCCTTATCAATTGAACATTGCAACATTCATAATCTAAATTAGTTTAACTTTGCATCGTTAAAATTAGAACTCGCAGTTTCTTCCATATATCATGTACCTTAACAATTATAAGATGGATAAATTATTCTCCCATAACATGAAGTCATCAACAGACCACGAAGGCTATAACTCAATAAACCAAATGATCTCGTGGTATAACTATAAAGGTCCAAATAAACAAAACAACAGAGGAAGCATTTGAATAGGAGGATAAGAAGGAAACTCCAAGTCAATTGGTTCATGGTCAAGGCAGGCTTCTTCATAAGTTGAGAATTCAAATGCATTCATTGATACAAAAAACAGGCTTGCCTACGGTTCTGCTGCCTCAGGACTTCTTTTAAAATAATAAGGATAACTTTCTGGTTGATAAATCATAAAGGCAAGCACCACAATCCTGACCTAACTGCTTATCTATATCTTCTAGGAAGTCCTATCAGATTCGAATGTTCTACTAAGAGACACCCCCCCCCCCCATTATACCATAAGACCTAATAATTATTTGCAGTCACTTCAACTGTTTTTATAAAGGCCTCTTACAAGTAAGAGGGGAGGGGATAAGAGGCAAATGTCCACGTCTACATTCCTTTCTTCAGGTCAGCGTCTAAACCAAGTAACATCCAGATTTACAAATCACAACAGTAAACAAAGATGATTATTGATAGACAGATAACGCCAGGAAAATTTCATAGTCTGAACACAGTTAAACTTTATCATGATTAAGAAACATACGGCAAGAAATGATTATCACTTGATCAAAACAGCTAAAAACAGCCAGAACTCACACTTTGAGTCTCATTCCTAAATCTTGTAGAAAGGTGCAGTATGACTTGCGCAAGTATGTTTCCTTTTTCAGGTCAATACTTTCACGTCTAGATGGTGAATCCTCTTCAATTTCCTTCCTAGAAAAGTACCATCGACCACCATCCTCAGGCTTCTCTTGAGGTGATCTGAGTGACCCCACTTCCGGAGCTCCAATCTGTGAGGAATCTCCGGAAGCCAAACTGGCCATATCAAATCTTCCAGCAATACTCTCTGAGGGAAAAAGAGAAAGGGTTAGATCAACCCAAATGTGATCCTAGTGTGATGAAGCTCTAGTAATCCATAAAAGTAAACATGAATTAGGCTTTCCAATTCTCCACACCCCCCCCCCCACAATTCTCTTATAAACATGAAATTTCAACATAAATCTTTTCATACACACAACGCAAACACCAAAAAAACACATTGATTCGTGTACACATGCACTTTCTGCTCAAATTAGAAGCGTAACCTAATTTTGTAATTTGTATTCATCATTCAGAAATGAGTGTGACACTCTTGATCAGAACTCATAATTCATTGAACTGCATTACTTGTACTAAATAGAATAACTACATGAAGCAACCCATAACTCTAAAAACAGCAAAGACCACAGTAATCATTGTTGTGTGAAAGCCAATTGTGTCCTGATGGTGTCAATCTAGTGCCATGAAAGGATGAGAGTTTTCCATAATTGAGATATTCAAAAGTTTAATTCTTTTCTATTTAACATGTTAGCTGGATAAAAATTAAGAAACGCAATTCATCAAAAGAACATGAATTACTAAAAGAGCACTAAATACATATACAACTACAACCAGTACAACCTAACTCGTGTTCAGGTTCCGTGCGGTCCAAACCCGGTGAACTCAGGGATCCTTTGAACACTGTCACTAACAAAAAATACACACTAAGAGAACACTCAAAAAGAATAATGATTCGTCAACCCACAAACTTCCTTGGGGTCATCCCATCAAAAACAATAATTTTTCACCAATTAAATACTTAATCCTACTCTAATGCAGCGTTACTAAAGTAAAAAGATTTAGAATTTAACAATTTCTCGCAAGATTGTCGAACTTATATCGAATTGTTAAAGAAGAGATCAGAAGAAGAAAAAAAAGCAGCGAAGAAACTATGAAACAACAAATCGAACTTCAAAAAACGAAAAAGAGCAAAATATTAGTACCCACTATAATTCAATCTATTCCCGTTAAAATTTACAGAAAAATCCATTGAATTGAAGGAAAATCAAGCTCGTTATTTTAAAAATCAAATTTGAGAGGAGAGAGAAAGTACCAAAAGATCAGCAGCGTAGATAGTCGTGAAGGAGATAAGGATGCGGAAAACGGGAAAGATCCGGAGGCGTCGAAGACGGAGGCGGCGAAAGGAGGAGAAAAGGGCCGGAAATAGGGAGGCGCCGGAGGATGGTGGACGAAGAACTGAAACTAGGGTTTGGGATGAGAAGACATGGGCGAGAAGATGATGAACCCAAAAATACAAAATTTTATTTTCGGGCAACTTTTGCCAAAGAGGAAAGAATGGGAGTTCAGAATCGAACTCACCTTCATTATCTTCTTCTTTTTATTTATTTTTTATCTTCATTTAAATTGTGTTATTTTTCTCCGCCCTCTCCATGATTGGCGAGCAATGTATATTAAGGGGATATTTTCGTAAATACGTTGTCAAAATATTCAATTTAAATAATCTTTTTTTTATATTAAAACTAAATTTTAGCCCGTGCGATGCACGGATCGAAAATTCTAAAGTAAATGTCATATACCGCTATTTACCACTAACTAAATAATTAAACGCCGTGTACCTCTATGTACTACATTTATTTATTTAAATTTCTGCAATTTTTATATCAATGTTATAGGTTCTCTAAGTTGGTATTCAGTTTATAATGTTTGTTAGAGGTTCTAGGATTAAGTCCTAATTATATTTTTTTTCTCATTTTTTTTTTTATAATTTCTTGAAATATTTACATTATACCTTTTAAAATAGTTGTCACATCAGCCATCCGATCTAATGTCTAATGCAATGGTATTATTTACGGTTTTTTCATGAAATGCCCCTAAGGTTTGCAATAATGCACCAAATACCCTTGCGCGTTTCAAAATTCATAGAATACCCCTATTTTTTCTGAACTGTTCATCAAATACCCCTATTATGACTTTCCGTTAGTCCTCCGTTAAGTCATGTTTATAATTCACCAAATACACCTATTTATAAACTTTTTGCATAATACACATCTATTTATAAAGTTTTTTGCACCAAATACCCAAACAGCTTATACCATTAATAAATGAATTTGAAGCCCAAAATTGAAGATCAATACATCTGAAAATTGAAGAACAAAACCCATAATATTTTTTTTGGTAAATAAGGCAAATTTTATTACCAAAATGGTAGAAACCAGTTAAGAACAAACCCAAATAACAAGGAAACAAACAGCAAGGGGAGCACAACCGCATCCCTAACTAAAACACAAAAAAACATTAATTACAAGCCACTCGGACTGCAAAACAACCAGCAGAACCAGAGCAGCAAAGAACAAACAAGCATAAACACAACATCAGCAGCTGGGAAGCAAACCAGTAAGCAAGCAAACCACAGCCTTAACTGGACATCCTGCACACAAGGACTGCACAGCAGCAGCAAAACCAAAACCAGGTGTTCAAAACCAGCCTTAACTGGGCACCCTGCACACAAGAACTTCACAGCAGCAGCACAACCAAAACCAGGTCAAACACCTGATACAAAGACCATAGTATTGCACAGCAGCATCAAGCAGAAAGGGAGAGCTTGCAGAGAACCTGCAGAAACCAGAACCTGCAGAATGACTACAACACATACACATCCTTCACCACATACACAGCAGGAGCAACCATGAAACATACACAGCCTTCAAACACAAAAACCCATAATATTGAAGAAGAGAACATTAAATTTTGAGAGTTTAATTCCTAAAATCGAAAAATCTAAACTACAAATTCGAATTCCAGTGTCTACAATCTCTCTCTAATCTACCGAAATTCTGCTGTTTTTCGCCCCTTGCTGCTGCCGCTGCTATTCTATGCTCACGAAGAACTCAGATCCAAAATCTAAAATAGGAAAAGCAACGAAAATCAAAATCTGAAAAACAAATGTTGCTCCAAAATCTCCTCTAATTTCATATGCTCCCTCGATTTAGTTATGTATTCTCTCTTAATTGTTGCGCTAGCCTCTATGTTCTCTACTCTATCTATTTTTGTTCTCCGTCCTTCGTCATCGGCTTAAACCTCCCCTTCTTCATCAAACTTCAATTCACGATTTCAATTCACTAGAAAATTTGGGTTCGATTATTTGGGGATTTGAGTTAGCAATTGATGTTTGATGAAGATGGTTTGAAGAAGGAAAAATTGTGGTTGGGTTCACCATTTTGATACCCAGGAAAAAGAGATGTGAGATTGAGAGGAGAGAGGAGGGTGAGGGGAGAAGAGAAACGATGAAGAAGAAGAAGAGGGGCGAGTATTTAAGAAGGGCCAGAAACAACAGAGGAGATGAGAGGAGAGAGAAGAAATAAGATTTTTTTTTTTTTTTAAGTTAAAATGTAGAATATTGGGTGAATAAGGGCATAAACGTAAATTAACGTTAACGGAGTACTAACGGCCGTTAAATCCAAGGGCATTTGGTGCACTTTAAGTTTAAATAGGGGTATTCTATGAATTTTGAAACGCGCAGGGGTATTTGGTGCATTATTGCAAAGCTTAGGGGCATTTCATGAAAAAACCGTATTATTTATCTAATGCAACCCACTTGTTTCCCATTTGAATCACTGCACTATTTTATTTATCGAGGTAAATATATAATGTTCATAACAAATAAATAATTACAACACTAACAAAATTAAATGATAATAAAAACTCTTATTCCATTAGAAAAGATCTATACTTTATTTACATTATTGTCCGATCTTGAAGACAAAGCTTCACCAAAATAATTAAGGAATTCACCTAAATGTAACCTCATCAAAGAATAAAATAAAAATAAAAAACTCTAAAAAGATTACTAAGTAATTGCCAAGAATTGCATTTCAATTATCATATCATTCTTCCTCCACTACACCATTTAGTTCATAATGTACCTACATATACACCAACTAACATTAGAGAATAAGTTCATTATGTACCATCTTTAAGTTTAAAGTAGAATAAACATAAAGATAGCTAAGTTCAACATAAAAATGAATTGAATCATCAAGTATGCCAGAGAAACATTCAATCATATCATGCATTTGAACTACTGCATTCTTGCGCTTATTCAATTCATACAAAATAGTGAAATACATACATCTGCACAACATATCTAACATATGAACACAATAATTCGTCAATGGAAAACAAAATTTAATAATTAAATTGATGTTATCACGGTCAAAAGAATATCATATTTTTGGCAATTATAATAAATTATTGGAAATTTAGACATCTTCTTCCTGAAATGCAATATTGTCAACTGGAAAAAAAAAAAAAAAAAAAAAAAAAACCATTACCATAATATAACAGACCCTTACTGAAGATGATATAATAAAAAATAAAAAAAACCTAATTTCACAATTTATAGGTCAAATTGCATATAGAGATATCAATGAATCAATAATTTGCAGAGGAAAAAATCGAATTCATACCTTGAATTAAGCGATGTATGAGAGACCACAGGAACAATAGAAGCCCTACACTGCGCTACACCAAAATTGACTCGTATTTCAAAATGCAGATTAGGGTTTTAGTGTGATTATAAGAAGAGCAAACAAATAAATTACCTTAATGACCATATATTGTTGAATTCTGCCTATTTGGAACCACAATTTTGCCGAAGAGGCGGGCAGCCAATATCTTGTCGAAGAGAATGAAAAATTCTATTAATTAGACCAGAATATGAAGATAAATTTTCAAATTATATCTGATTTGTAATTTGGGCAAACCCAATATTTGATTATGGAAAATATCAATGGAGAGAAGGAGGCAGAATAGAAGAGAAGGTTGGGGGAATTGAAGGAGGTAGCTCAAACGTGATTTTTTTTTATAGATAAATGAGATTTATTTAATAATTAATTCTTATTAAATTAATTAACTAGTAATTACTTAGTAATACATAGCAGTACATATCACTTCTGGTACATAGCAGTACATGATGTTCGATGTAGACTCATTCTGCACGGATTCTATTAATTGTTAAGTTAAAATAAAACTCCTATATATACCAACTGCTATATTTTAAATATTATACTACCTCCGTTCCTTAATGTTCTTTACGGTTACTATTTGCACGGACTTCAATGCAATATTTATTGACTTATATATCCATTTTCGTGTGTGAAAAA